>NC_081410.1:417594010-417899010 GCF_030272615.1 Cryptomeria japonica
AGAGGAGATTAAACATGATACCTTTTCCCCCGAATTTCAATATACCCAAATATGATAAGTATGATGGTAAGATTGATCCCCGCGATCATGTTCGAGAGTTTTGTAACATTAGCCTTGAATTTTCTCATGATGACACTTATTTGATGAGGCTATTCCCAAGAATTTTGGGAGGGAAAACAATGGAGTGGTTGTCTAAACTTATACCTCCCGTTAGATCCTTTGATGAGTTGGTCAATAAATTTATCACACAATACTCCTACAATATTCAACACGTAATCACCATGTTGGATGTATGTAATACCAAATAGAAAAACAATGAAACATTCATGGTGTTTCTTCAACGTTGGAGATGTATGGTTTCGAGATATCCTTGAGATGTGCTTGAAAAGGAAAAGATGGAAAGTTTCATCGACAATATAAATAGTGAGATGAGTTATATACTCAAGCTCTAGTGCATACCATCTTTTGCCAAGTTAATCGAAAATGGAATCCAAGTAGAGGAAGCATGCATCAAGAAAGGGACATTAAAGTTCTTCAAAGAAGGAACTAATTCATCCAACTCTCACTTTAACAACTAGAACAACAACAATACCTTAGACAAATCCATATTCTGGACCAGAAACAAAAATGTTTTTAATGAGGGAGGAACTGATGCTAATGATATAAAGTCCAAACAACCAGTATTGGCTTTATCTAAGAATTCCTCAGGCTACCAAGAATCAAAAGGGTGTTAACCAAGGCACTTACACTTATCCGCCAAATACCAATCAAGGACCTTCAAATGAAAACACCAACAACAATACCAAAGGCAACAACACAAATCGAGGAACTAATCTGAATCCCAGGGGTAACACCAACAATTTCCCAAATAGATGCATTTACACACCCTTGGGGCAATCCTTAGAATCAACATTACACGAACTGATGGCAAAAAATATTATCACATTGTCAGCCATAAATAATTTCGAAACCCAGATCAAACTACCATGGTGGAAAGACTCACATTTTTTTAATTTTCATCGAAACAAAGGACATATCACAAATGATTGCAAGAGGCTTAAAAGCATTGTTCAAGATATGATTGATAGAGGTGATTTAATAGTTGATGGTCTCAAAACAAATGGTGATCATGACGCCTTTAAAAATCCTCTTCTAAATTACAACAAGGAAGGAACTTCATCATCAAATGATACACGTGGAGCTCGCATAAATCATATGTACAACAACACCATCAATCACATATCAACAAAGGATAATCAGATAAACATCATAAGGATCAAAGACAAACAAGACCATACATCAATCAATGTGACAACTCGAGCTAAAAAATATGTCTTGAAAGGGCATACATCAACATCAACCACTATCCCCAAGACTCAATATGATTTGGTAAGTCAACTATGAAGAACTCCTGCTCAGATATCCATGCTTGAGTTGCTCAAACTCTTGCCAAAACATAAGGACATATTGTAACAAGGGCTAGTTGAAACAAATGTACCTCAAGATCTAGATATTGACAAATTTCAAGCCATGGTGGCTCACATGAAAGGGCCTCATAATCTCACCTTTTCTAAACATGATAATATCTCTTTGAGTCATCCACATAATAATCCCCTTCATATTGAAGTCTTAGTCTACAAACATCAAGTTAAAAGAGTGTTAATATATGGAGGAGCTAGTCTCAATATCTGTACCTTAAAACTTATCCGTGCATTAGGATTCTCTAAGCAGACTATTGATCCACACAAAAAAATCACCATCAAGGCATATGATAATGAAGAGAGAACATCCAAGGGAACAATGATACTACCTATTTAGGTAGGACCGATACAAAGAGACACTATGTGCCAAGTCTAAGACATAGACCTAACATATAATATTTTGTTGGGTCATCCTTGCATACATGAAATGCAAGAAGTACCATCAACTTACCATCAATGTGTCAAATTCCCATATAATGGACAAGAGATTTCCATCTCTGCTGATAATAACCCCTTTCAACATTGCAATGCTATGGGGATAGCCCAAGACAGCTTGGTTCCACATAACAGGGAAACTCAAACTTCCTCAACATTAGATCATCATCAAGAAAAGCTCAAATCTTTATCCATGGATTTCAAACAAAAGATGAAAATCAAAGAGCAAGGCATGGGACAATACTCTTTCGAACCCATTTGTCTAACCAAATTACCACCATCACCAAAATCTCATGGACAACCTTCTGCATCGACACATCAAGCAACACAGCCCATCACCAAGTTTGATGGCAAGTTTATTCAATTGGGTACACTAGCACATGAATCAGAAGAAAAAGATATCCTTAGTTGGCTATACAAGGATGAAGGAGAAGATAGAGCTGCTACTATGGAGGTAGCCATACCAACACAACAGTATAGAAAATGATTCCTAATCATGCAATGGATGGGATACAATGGCAAAGGACCTATAGGCAAGCATCAAGAAGGCATTACAAAACCATTGGACCCTCCTTCACAGTTTTCTCGAGATAAAACATGACTGGGATATGGACACAACATACCCCCAAGACAAAAGCAAAATAAATATCAAAAACCTCAGTGGAAAGCAAAGAAGAAATTCACCAAGGACTCATGGCAAGAGGCACTACACCAAGCAGCAGAAGCAATAAGCAAAGAGTGATAAAACCAAGAAAAAGAGAAACAATAAGAGGAGTTGGCCATTCAAAGAGAAGAAGCATCTAATGAGGAAGTCCACCATGTTCAGGAACCTATTCAAAACAAGGTTGAATCACCTACTGAAGAAATCACTACTCCCTAAGGAGAAACAATATATGAACAAATGCAAAGAGTACAAGAAGGTTCTAATACAAAGTCAGAGAAAACTACCAGACTGGTTTCAATTATCAGGGATCTCTTTTCACCTTACAACATACCTATCAGCAGCACTGAAAAACTTTGGGACAATACTTCTGAAACTGATTCTAATAACTATGAATGGTGCAGTTGTTCAAATGTTATTGAAGATATCCTTGAAGGTGCTATTCATACACCCCTTTCTTGGGAAGGACAAGGCACAGAGTCTAGATTACTTTAATTTTGTCCACAACATATCTACGAAGCTAAGGAAAACTAGTAGTGGCACTACGAGAAAGTCTACACAGAAGATGATATCATCGAAAACCTTGACAATATCATTAACTTACCCAATATCCCAGACAACCTTAACAATACCTCTATCATGACACTTACTGCAGCTGACCTCAACCCACCAAATGACTATTTACCACTCATATTTCCTAATCTCATAGACTGGGATGAACCTGAACACCATGACATACCTATTTTCTCAGATGACGAATCCATTGTCCATTACCTATGTACTCTCAACCCAGAAACAGACTCTACCAGCAAACAAAATAATGATATTTGCAATCGGAAGGGTGTCAAGTCTCTCAGTCGCAAAAATGAAATAAATAAAGGATCTAATGTTGAAAACCAGTCAATGGCAGCACTAGATCACAAAAAGTAAAACTAAATGACGCATCTAGAGGTGAAAACCTTTTTAAGGCACCTAAGGATGGGAGACTTGACACTCTTCCTAAACACTATCAAGACTGGTCACCCATATTGATTGATCTCACTCATTCAATCAACATTGGTACAAAAGAAGCAGCTAAAAACATACACCTAGCAGAATCTCTAACATAAGAAGAAAAACCAGAGTTTATCAGATTCTTCAAAGAAAATCAAATCAATTTTGCTTGGTCCTATGCAGATATGCCCAGAATAGATCCAAACTTAATCATGCATCATTTATCTATTACTCCGGGAGCTAAGCCAGTCAAGCAAAAGTTAAGAAAGATGAATCTGCATGTAGCATTAATGGTCAAAGCTGAACTAAAGAAGTTATTAGACATCAGATTTATTCGGCCTATAGACTATGCTGAAAGGATTTCAAACATTTTGCCAATTTCAAAACCAGATGGAAGCATCAGGATATGCACAAATTTTAGAGATGTTAACAAAGCCTATCCAAAGGATGACTTTCCTTTGCCTAGTATAGACATAATTGTATACCTCACAGCAGGCCATGCAATGCTATCATTAATGGACGGTTTCTCTGGCTATAATCAAATCAAGATACCTCTTGAGGATCAAGATAAAAACAACGTTTACCTGTCCTTGGGGAATGTATTGTTGGAATGTCATTCCTTTTGGCTTGAAGAATGTTGGGGCAACTTATCAAAGAGCAATGACGACAATCTTTCATAATATGATGCATACCTTCATGGAGGACTATGTGGATGATTTACTAGCTAAGTCATTTACCTGAGCAGAACATTTGGGCATATTAGATAAAATCTTTCAAATATTGGAGAAATTCCAAGTCAGGATAAACCCTAACAAGTGTGTATTTGGGGTGACATCAAGCAAATTATTAGGCTACATAGTGTCAGCAAAGGGCATTGAAGTAGATCCAGCGAAGGTACAGGCCATCATGGAGATGCCACCTCCTAGGAACCTTAGTCAACTCAGATCTCTATAGGGATGGCTATAGTCAATCAGGCGATTCATAGCCCAATTAGCAGATAAAAGTTTACCATTCAATCATTTGCTACATAAAAACATACCATTCAGATGGGAAGCCAAGTGTGCAGAATTGTTCTATCAAATCAAGCAATATCTAATGAATCTGCCAGTTCTGGTACCACCAATAGCAGGGAAGCCACTTATTCTCTACATATCAACAACGAACATATCATTGGGGGCACTGTTAGCACAAGAAGATCAAGAAGGCAAGGAACAAGCTATCTATTACATCAGCGGGACATTAAATGGATATGAGTTGAATTAAACATTCATTAAGAAAGCTTGTCTAGCTATGGTATTCGCCTCTCAAAAGTTCTGACATTACATGTTAGCTCACACAACCAAGCTAGTAGCAAAAATTTATCCTCTCAAGTATTTACTTAGCAAAGAAGCTCTTACAGGCCGACTAGATAAATGGGTCATGATTCTCAGTGAGTTTGATATCCAATACATAGAGCATCGGGCTACCATGGGACAAGTAATTGCAGATCAATTAGCTGAAGCACCACTACCAAATAAGAAACCAATGAAGGTCAAATTTCTAGATAGGGATTTCCTTACTATTACACCCAAGCAATGGACCTTTTACTTTGATGGTTCCTACACTCAACATGGCTCAGGTGT
Organism: Cryptomeria japonica; assembly: GCF_030272615.1. Lineage (NCBI taxonomy): Eukaryota > Viridiplantae > Streptophyta > Pinopsida > Cupressales > Cupressaceae > Cryptomeria > Cryptomeria japonica. The sequence continues at coordinate 417,599,203 of NC_081410.1, forward strand.
CGGCATCTTGTTCATCACTCTTGAAGCGCATACCATTCCAAGATCATATAGATTCATGTTTCCATGCACCAATAACATCGTTGAGTATGAAGTACTGGTCACAGGAATCAAAATGGTCGAAGAATGGAGAATCACAAAATTGAAGGTCTATGGAGATTCCCAATTGGTTGTAAATCAAATCAACAATGAATATCAGACAAAGGATGACAATCTACTGCCATAAAAAAGAATGGTGGATGACTTCAAATAGTATTTTATACAAATCACCTTTGAGAAAATACCAAGGTTGGACATCAGAGCGGCCGATGCAATGGCTACTATCACTTCACTACTACAAATTCCAGAGCAACAAAGTTGTTATGAGTTTCTAGTAGAGCAATTGTTTTCCCCAGCCTATAACAATTTTGCATCTCATGTTATCTATGCCTTAACTGGTTCGGACTCTCCTTTATACAGGACAATCTATGAGTATCTTAAAATTAATACCCTACCCATTGACCTATCTCAAAATTAAAAATGCAACTTTATCCAACAAGCCACCCGCTATACCTTGATTGTTGATACCCTTTACTGTCGAGGTCTAGATGGTACTCTTCTTCGTTGCCTTGATTGTAATGAATCTGACTCTTCTTTACATGAGCTTCATGAGGGTATCTATGGTACACATTCAAGTGGTCCTACTCTCGCTAAAAAAATTCTGAGAATGGGATATCACTGGCCGACGATGGAGAAAGACTCTTATCAATTTGCAAAGAAATGTCCTAAATGCCAAATCCATGGCAATCTTATCCATGCACCAGCATAGGAATTGCAGCCATTTATAACATCTTGGCCTTTTTGTTAATGGGGACTTGATTTAGTAGGGAAAATCCATCCTTCCTCTTCAAATGGACACAAGCTCATCATCACTGCAACAGAGTATTTCACAAAATGGATTGAAGTAGTCCCAATGACCACACTAACTGGAAAGTAAATTGCCTCTTTTATTCTCAATTATCTAATTTGCAGATATGGCATCCCCAGTTCTATTATCACAGACAATGGGCGTCCCTTCAAAAATCAGGATGTACAAGAATCATGTGAACGATTCAAAAGCCAACATCATTTTTCTATGCCTTACTACCCATAGGGGAATGGTCAAGTAGAGGCATCAAATAAAACAATATTTAAAATCCTAAAGAAGACAGTAAATGATGCAGGAAAGGATTGGCATGTGATCTGGAACTCTGGGCATACATGAATAGCATCCGGACACCTACAGGAGCTATGCCATATTCATTAGTGTATGGATCAAAAGCAATTTTACCTCTTGAGGTAAAAATTCCATCACTTAGAGTATCTTTAAAAAGCCTCATTCCAGATGAGGAGTATCGGGTCAACAGATTGCAAGAAGTAGAGCTTTTGGATGAAAAATGACAACATGCCTATAATCACCTCAAATCATACCAACAATGCATGTGCAGAAACTACAACCACAAAGTTATCCTTAGGATTTTCAAAGTCAGTGATCTCGTACTCAGAAAATCCTAGAAATCAATAGGATCAAGAAAAGAAGGGGAAGTTTGAACCTAACTAGCTGGGTCCCTATGTCATTATATTAGCCTATGGATCAAGTGCCTATCAACTTACAACTTCAGAAGGTGATGTGATCGATGAACCAACCAACAGCATCTATCTGAATAAATTCTATACTTGAGTGGTCTAATGCACAGAAAAAGTGAAAAATACAAAAAAAAAATTAATTAAAAAATCAGAAAAACAAAAAGGTGCAATAAAAACAAGTGGTGAAAACTTGGCAACAGGCGCTATTTGTGAGGGAACAACTCCTCTATCTATCATTACTCATATCTTTTGCATACGAAGTCAAGGCTAATGGCCATCGCCCACTGCTTTATATGCAGCATTATCCCGAACATACTTAGCGTAGTCACTATCCTTTCTTATCTGAAGATCGGTTCATTATATCCCACCATGGCTTGGTCATAACTGTAAATATCCTCATCGATCGGTATCTATAACTAGGGGAAACATTACTCTGACTTCAAGCATTCCAACAACAAGCAAACAAGAATCATAACACGCCAAGAAAATCCTATCAAGCAAAAGCTCAACAGCCAAGAAAACAAAACATTGATCCAATTAACAACTTCAACACACATGATGGATGATTTTAATTTTTGACTATTTTGCACTTGAACTTTTTGAATCATTGGATCTCCTAAAAATTTCTCAATGATGCATCAAGCTAGAGGAAATAGCTGAAGAGTTTGATATTTTTTGGTTTTCTGTTTGTGAGGCGATCACATACTGTGCAAATTTTGTCTTGAGACGTGATTGGAAACATATCACTGAAGACATTGTTCCACTTTGCGCATACAAATGGTTCAATCTTGTATGTTTATACACAAGTAGCACTCAGGTCATCTTGGTTCAATTATACCTTGACGCTTGTGCCATCTTGCAATATCAAAATCCATGTAAGTTTTTCTTAGGTCATTATGGTTCAATTATACCATTATGCTTGTATAAACTTTCAACATATCAAAATCTCAATGACGATAAACAAAAACAAAGCAAAAATATGTGACTATACAGGAATGACAACAAGAAAAAGAGGGTGATCAATTAGTTGCATATCATTTTAAATCTTGCATTAGTTGCATCTCATTTTAAAATCATGCATTAGTTGCATCTCACATCATATCATTATCATACATCTCATTTTCAAGATACATCTCACATCATATCATTATCATATATCTCATTTTCAAGATACATCTCACACCATATCATTATCATACATCTCATTTTCAAGATACATCTCACAAATCAAATTCATCACAGCAGCCTATCATTATATCATTACATCAATCATATCAATCAATATCAAATCAAAAGCATTTATCTATGCATCACATTATCATAATAGAAACATCATATCAATGTATAAATCATCATCCATAAACACATCACATATGGATCAGAAAATCGATGTCATATATATATCTCAAAAATGGTCAAAATATACAAGGGATGTCATGTCTGTCAAAATACAATAATGATCAAAATACAACAAAGATGAGTCTCTCAGGTATGACTATCTACTGAGGCTGATGGTCTCGCAGTAGATGTCCCAGCTCCTAGATCTCTAGGTGGATCACGTTGAGAAGGCCCTGTAACACCTCTGCTCTCTATCCCCGAATGACTCTAAGCTGATCGACTAGCAGTAAAACTAGGAGTTCTCTGCTCTCTAGGGACTAGATCCTCATATATTGGTCTGTAGTACTCGATCACCATGGTCGTGTACCATATCTCCCTCAATGTGTCTCTCATAGGGGCACTGGTTGTCGCTTTATAAAGTCTCTTCGCTAGCTCCTCTGCTCGACCTAAGTGTTCTATCACTGTATCACGCTCTATGGTAATCTATGTAATCTAATGCTACTGAGCTAGTACCTATGGCTACAACTCCTGCATTATAACCTGCAGCGCTCAAATTTGTGAATCTTGCCAATGCGATGGTACCCTGATCTGCATTGGTACCTGGGTAGTAATGCTACCTATCCCTGTCCTAGGCCTCGGTGGAGGTAACACATTTGGTCTCCTCCGCTAGGTCAACCGCCTAAAATCCTTTAAGCCACCCACAACTACTAGCACCTCGCCTGATCTGCCAACCCTGCCAGCTCCAAGAACCAAACCTCCTCTATCTCCATGACCACCAGTCATCTGAATAAACCAATCCTTCCTCTGTCTCCTCCATATCCTCTCCCATATCCTCCTCTATCTCCTCTCCTCCCTCCATCCCCTCCTCCAATCCTCCCTCTATCTCCTCCATCCCCTCCTCTATCTCCACGTCTCCCTCTACCACCACCCCTCCCATCTCCCCCATCATCTCCTCCATCATCCCCATATCCATCCTCTGTATCCTCTCCCTCCTCTCTTTGTCTCACTAGCCTCTTTGGCTACTCATCCTCATCATCGTCAAAGGCAAGAAACATCTCGGTCAGATCTAATATTCATGCCACGAAGAACATTGCAAACTCCTTCATCATCCCAGCACCAACCACTCCAAACCTGTAATCCCAAATCTGTCCGGCCAAATGCATATACTCCTCCACAGTCGTTGCACTATCAACAGTCGGACCCCACTTTGGCACATCCTATCTCCGACGAGCATATAAGCATGCTCCCTGCAGTATACCCTATTGTCGATCATACTATTGTTGAACACGACTATGCAAGAACCTCTCAATGATAAAAGGCATCTACCCAATCAAGTATCTCAACATGTAAACATAGGGCATCTTTAGCCCATCCTCAACCCATACCTCGTAGTCCATATATGGTCTCCAGATGACCGTATCAATATCATCCAACACCCTCCTCCAATTCTCTTATTTGCCCAGCTTACGCTAGACAACTATACCTATATAGTCATATGCATAGGCTCAACCAATCGGCCTATCCCTATCTGCAAGTGGGCTCGCTGCAGGAAAGTGCTCCCAAGCCCACGCCTGTAATAATGTGATCCCAACAGATAAACTCATGTATCCTAGATACACTACCTGGTGCAACTCCCTATATAAATATGCTAACATACAAGATCCCCAAGTGAACCTGCATCCCTGTGTAACCATGTCCTCCAACACCAATCCCCAGCCCACTGCCAATCGCTTAGACCTACGGTCAGGACAAAATAATCTACCAGCAAACTTGCCATTACAGAGGGTAGTGGAGCATAATCAAAATCTATAAACTCCTACCAAGGGATCTCATATCCACAAATCTGATCATCATGAAATATTCGGCGAAGAGCCTCTGTCCCATCTTCCTTCGACTACTCATATGGCAATAATGCCCCAATCACTAGAATCCGTAAATCTGATAGCAGTCCTCTGGAGTGACTGTTACCTCGCTAGTAGCCAAATGAAAGGTGTTCATGTCACTATGCCACCTCTCTGTCAAAGTTGTCAGCAAACCCCCGTTAATGATATACCAAGGCATGTCCAACAAAGAGGATTAACCACACCTCTCAATAACATCTCTATCTGCCTGTGTCAAACACGGAATCAAGGACCATGGTCTCGAGAATCGCTCTCACGATTGGAGTACACCAAATTGTGCCTGCAAAACAACAAATGTCCAACATAAGTTCCCATATCTATCTGCTATATGCAATCACAACAAAATCAACTTAAAACAATGAAACATTAAATCAAGTTCCATATCGAAATCAATCAAAATTCCATATTGAAGATCAATCCCATATCAAAATCAATCAAGCACCATATCGAGAAATCAAATCAAAGAACCATAACACAAGCACCATATCAAGAAATCAAATCCATGACCCATATCGCAAGCACCATATCGAGAAATCAAATCAAAGACCCATAACACAAGCAACTCAAAAAATCATATCAAGAACCATATCGGAAATCACGAATCGGAACTCATATCAAACATCAAATTCAATTGCAAGGCAAAAATAAAAAATCCATATCAAAAGAAAATCAGGATCCTCATTCAAACAATCAATCAGCTTGACACTTCATAAATGAAAGTAATTCCAATAGACTCTCAAATCCTCATACCAAGACTCAGACATCAAATTCAACTACAAGGCAAAAATTAAAGATCCATATCGAAAGAAAATCAGGATCCTCATCAAAAATAAACACTCAATCTGGCAATCCATATCAAACGCAAAATTCAAAGTGGCAAAATCTGACATTAAGACAGTAGGCATGATCTTGAAACAACTCAACAAGCACTTAAGAACCCCTAAATCATCTCCCTCATCTATTTTTCCCCCGCAATGCAATCTTCCCAATCCTCTCTAAGCTATTTTTCTGCTCACACGCCAAAGTACCCCTCCCATGTGCTAAGCTGCCACCCATGTGCAAGCTAAACTCAGCTACATACTAAGACCTTTACCCTATGCGCTAAACTATCTCTATGCGCTACCCAAATCTTCCACCACACTAACCTAAGAACCTTATGTGCTAGGTTAACCCTATGCACTGCATGCGCAAACCTGTTAGCCCTATGCGCTAGATCTCTCTATGTGCTACCCTAAACCTACGACGCACTACAAGATGACTCCCAGATGCTACCCTTGCTAAACAACCTTATGCGTTAAATTTTGTATCGTATGTGCCAGGAAAGAAACCCTACATGCTAAACCATGAAAATTAGAAGCAAAAAATTAAAAATGTGACTAAAATCGACAAAACAAAAAGAAAACAGGGCAAAATTAAGATGACTTATAGGTGGACCATACGCGGCGGGCCTCCAGTATCGTCGAACGCACTCGAAACTGTGAGAAGCATAAGGAATTGACATTTTTTCACTCTCCACATGTCACTCTCGCAAGAAGTCAAAAGGTGCAAATAATCCAAATAAAATCACTTTTTACCTTTAATAGGGTAAAAGTCAACTAGGGTTAGCAAGTGGGGCATGTATTTTACTCATTTTCTCACTTTTTACCCTATCAAACATCATTTTTTGGGAGATGAATCAATAAATTGCATTCAATAACAATCAACATTTAAAAATGCAATCAATTCAAAAACGCTTATCAAATTGATAAATTTTTCACCATACGTGATTCATCTCCTGAGGGGGCATCATCAATATCATTCATCAAATCTGGGGCACGACATCATCATATCAACATCTCAACACAAACATCATATCCGACAAAATTTATTTGAATCAACATGTGCACATACGTCACTTCAAAGAGGGGCAAAATGTAGACGTATAAAATGACCACTTTCTTAAGTGAATATTTAATATTCATTTTTAATCTCATTCCTCTATTTAATTAAATTTAATTTAATTTAATTATTCACATTCATCTATTTGATTAAATAAATTATTCAATTTATTTAATTAAATTCACCTAAGCCTTTTCTACCCCTTTAATTAAATAAATCACTTTATTTAATTAATTCGCCTTTCTTCCCTTTTTAATTAAATTTACATTTAATTAGATTGTTCATTGCAAATAAATAAATCTAATTTATTTATTTAAATCCCCCACTTGTATTTATGCAAGTTGCATCTATTTTAGTTGAAATAAAGTAAATTATTTTAATTAAAATTACCCTCCATCCACTTGCAAAATCCTACATCTCCCACTTGCCTCTCTAAACCCCCTTCTAGATTCTTCTAATCAATTCTAATTTAGCCTAACCCATCTCCTAAATATTATCACATCCCTAAACAAAGGGAAGTCACTTCTCAAACCCTCAAAGTCTTTGAAAACCATTAAAGGCTATATGTCTCCAACAGGCTAACCTTGAAAGTCTTCCAAACCAATAATGGTTAACTCAAACTTCTTGCATGATTAGAGACTTTCTCTCTAACTCAACCCGCATCTAACCCAAGGGTCTCATCAAGCATTCATTTCTTTGACCATGGTTATTCCTTTAACCCTTGCAAAAGAGTTTATCCTTTGGGTAAAAGCTTTATCCAATGGATAACCTTAACCCTTCTCCTAAGGTAACCATGAGGTCTTCTCAAGCATTTAATGCTTCTTACATCTCCTCTCAAGCAGTCTTATGTTGACAATTGTCACCATTTCATTGGTGAGAATTGTAAACATGGATTGATAACTTTCAATCCTAGCCCTTGATAAGATTATCCAATCTTGACCCTTCATTGCCCTGTTTTTCCTATAAATAGAGCCCTCATTCCTCCATTTTGATATCCAAGTCTTTAGTATCAAACTTATAGACATTTTTCTAAGCATTTAATCTAAATCATTTTAATCAAGCATTTAGCCTCTCTTTGATAGAAATAATCTTCATAGCATCTTAAATAGACATTTGCATTATCACATAATAATAATGGTAGACTAGTATACAATGATAGGATAGTTTTGTTACTAATCCTTTCATCTTATTATCATATCCATGCTAGTTTAAATCATGTTAGACTTAGTATCATGCATAACTAGGAATGCATCCGTGCTAGATTGGTCAATATCCCTTGTTTTCATGATTGTCATCCCTAAGTCACTTTGCTCAGTGATCTAAGAGAAAAGGCATTCACTTGAGGGGTCTTGTGAGATAGAGAACAATGAAACATCCCTTGGGAAGTTGAGTTATTCAATATAACTCCATAACTTTCACCAAGAGTCCCATTGGTGTGTGGACTAGTTTGAAATCACATTTTCCATTTCATCCCCCATTTTCCCACACACAATACTCATAGCTTCTCTCCAATAAACATGCGGAACATTTACTTGCAACATCATTCTCCTAGCAACTTCTTGAATGGTTGTGTTCTTCCTTTGCACTACTCCATTTTTCTAAGGGGTTCTTGAAGTAGACAACTATCTTCTTATCCCATTCTCTTCACAGAACGCATTAAACTCACCGGAAATGAATTCTCCACCTCTATCAGATCTCGGACACTTCAGCTTCAAACTTGTCTTAGTCTCAACAATAACTTTGAAAATCTTGAACTTCTCCAATGCTTCAGACTTCTCCCTTAATAAAGTAACCCACATCATCCTTGAATAATCATCAATCAGCAACATGAAATATCTATCTCCTTGCAATTTTCTAACTCTAAAGGATCCACATAAATCAATATGCACAAAGATCTAATAATCCATTAGAAAAATGCTTCTTACTCTTGAAAGTGTTGGATATTGTTTCTTCTAGGATATGTTGTTATCATTCATGTCAACATATTCTTGTGTTTTGGTGTTGCAAAGAGTTGTTTGGTGATTCGGTGTTTGTAGTGAGTTGATCTTGTTGGTTTATCTATTTGGGATGTTGAATCAACTAGAGATACTTCTTTATTTATTGATTCAATGATGATATGTGATGATTTGGTCGAGTTGTGGATTCCAGTATGGAGACTGATTTTTAGTGTTTAGTGTTGCAGTGTTTTAGTGTTTGATATGTTGTGCTCCAGTATGATCATATCTTTGGTTGCATATTTGGGAGAGTGTTTTGGATGTTCTAAGTATCTTCATTTCAGATGGTTCATGATTTGGTTCTCTGCAAGTCATCTTTTTGTTCTGAATTGTTGTTGTTAAGTGTTTTTGCGTGTTAGCATGTTGATCAGTGAAGATTTGGTTAACTAGTGTTAGTGAAGCTATTGTGGATGGTTCTAACATGCTTGTTGGTATTTCTTGATCGTGTCCTATTTTTTTTGATGGTCCACATTGATTCTTATGTGTGGTATTGGTGATTTTGTTGATTCGGTGATATTCTTTGTGTTATGCAGTATTTTTGGTGGTGTAGCATGTTGCAGTTGATCTTGGCAAGATTTTTAGTGGTGATGCATGTTTGGAGATTTGGTTTAGGTCCATGTTATGATGTCTATGACATTGTATTGATCCAGTGGTTTCTTTCTGTATTGTGTGATGTAATTTTGTAATTAGGTGTTAAGGGTTTGGCTGACCTTGTAGTCAACGTTAGTATTCATGTAATTGGGGGGTTTTGGTGAGGATGTTGTTGAGCCTGCATTGTCATAGAGTGGTGTATGTGCAATCAAGTGAATTCATCTTTTGGTGTGGTTTATTGAGAAGACATTGGTGAAAGGCAAACATTTGAGCTTAACCGAAACCATCATCAGGCATTAGCAGATGCTATTTTTGTAGTTCATTTTTTCCAGATTGTAGCCCAAATCTTTTTGTAAAGTAGTGAACCTTCCCTGAGGGTTGGATCCTTTTGGGTCATTGTAATTTGAGCAATGAACTCTAGGTAGTGTGTCTGAATGCATTTGCATTCCCCATTGTAATATTTACACATGCTACTGCAAAGTATCATCTCATTGTGGGTAGGTTTCCACCATGGTTTTTCCCTTAACTAGGTTTTCCACTTAAAAAATATTGGTGTTATGTGTGTTGTTATTGTTGTTATCTTTCTTTTTGCTACAGTTGATTAGAATTGAGATTTTGTTTGATTGGTTTAATACGATGAAAAGTGATTCACCCCCCCTCCCCTCTCATTTTTCCTTCCTTGTTGTTGCCAACAAGTGGTATCAGAGCTAGATCCTCTGGAAGAAGCTTAATCACTTTAAGAGATCCAGGATGGAAACCTATGTGTTTAAGAAAGAGAGTCCTAGATTTGATGGAAATTATTATACTGTATGGAAGGATCGGATGGAAGTTCATTTGAAGTGTCCTGGTGAAGATTATTGGAAGATTACAAAGAATGTTTACAATGTTCCTTTGAATGGACCAGTTAATACTGATGAAATCAAGGAAGTTGAACATAACATAAGGGCTAAGGAAGCATTTTTGAGTACTTTGACTGATTCAAAGATGACTAATGTGATGGGAATTCAGATTGCACATGAGATATGGAAAAATCTATATGTCTTATATAAATTAGATGCACAAGTTAAAGTTGTTAAGCTGCAGATTTTCAAGGGAAAATATGAGACATTGAATATGGGAGAAGATGAGAACATAACTTCCTTTATGGCTAAAGTGAATGAGGTTGTTATGAACATTAAATGTGCTGGGGGAACTCTTGAGGAAGATGATATTGTTGCTAAATTGTTGAGATCCTTGCCTTGAGCTTATAAAGCTAAAGTTGTTGCTATTGATGAGATCTGGAGTGTGACAAATATGACAAGAGATGTGTTGGTTGGTAAGCTAGTTGCATTTGAATTGAGAGAATTTGGAGAATCACTTGGTAAATCTGAGACTACATTTAAAGCCTCTGTATCTAGGAAGCAATAGTATGATCCAAGAGAGATTTCCTCTAGGGTTTCAAGATATGTGAGAGAGATCAGAGAGATGGAAGAGCAGGAGAAAGATTTGGATGAGATTCAAGCACTTATTTCTCAAAGATTGCCTAAGGGAGATCGTAAGTATGATGGAAATTTACCTTTGAAATGTTTCTCTTATAATAAGATAGGACATATTGCTTCTAGGTGTCCTGAAAGAATGTCTAGATATGATAAGCATGAAAGACATGATAGATTTGATAAGCATGATAGATATGAGAAGAATGATAAGCCCTACCAAAAGTACATAAATCAGAAGAGATGCTATTATGTTGTTGATGAAGGTGTGGCAGATGAGGAATTAGAGGATGGGAATTAAGGAGATGAATTTGTATTTATTGCTATCAAAGAAGGTGATCTGGTACCCGTGAATCCTACAAGTTGCATTATTGAGGAGAAATCTTTGGCTACTAAGATTGAAGAGAAAGATGAATGGGTAATTAACAGTGGTTGTTCACATCATATGACAAGTGATAAAAGTAAATTTGTTAATATGGTAAGGTATGATGGTGGTATAGTAAGATTTGGTGATGATAAAGCATGTGTGATTTGTAGTAGAGGTTTTATATATTTTGATGGTAAGAATAATACTGATGATGCCTTATATGTTGAAGGTTTAAAGCAAAATATTTGAAGTGTTGGATAGATGGTTGAGAAGGGATATGATTTGCAATTCAAGAATGGTAAATGCAAGATTCTGAATGCCTCTGTATAAAGATTGCAACATGGACTAAAACTAAAGGTAGTATCTTTCACTTGAATGTCGGTAAGAAAAGTTATTTGATTGCTTAGATAGATGAAAGTTTGTTGTGGCATAGGAGGATGTGTCATGTTAATTTTGATTGTGTGATAAGGATAAGTTCTACTCAAGTTGTTAGAGATTTTCCTAAGATTGTGAAGCCTTCTAATCCAGTGTGTAAAGAATGTCAGTTGGGAAAGAAAACAAGAGAATCATTTAAAAAGCAAGTTGTGCATCTAATGGACTGTTAGATCTTGTGCATACTGACTTGTGTGGTTCTACAAGAGTGAGAAGCATGCAGGGTGACAAGTATTTCATGTTGCTAATTGATGATTAGTCTAGAATGATGTGGATGACTTTTCTAAGGGAGAAATCAAAAACATTGGAGAAATTCAAGATATTCAAAGCAAAGGTGGAAACTAAGATAGGGTTGAAGTTGAAGTGTCTGAGATCTGACAGAGGTGGATAATTCACGTTCGGTGAGTTTGATACATTTTGTGAGAGGAATGGAATTAGAAGACAATTATCTTCTCCTAGAATCCCTCAGCAAAATGGAGTTGTTGAAAGGAACAATAGAACAATCTTGGATGCTGCTAGAATGATGTTGATTGAAGGAAATGTTGCACAAACCTTTTGGAAGGAAGTTGTTAGCACTATTGTTTACACATTCAACTGGGTGCATATAAACGGTGGTTCTGGTAAGACTCCTTATGAGCTATGGTTTGGTCATGTTCCTATAGTTAGATATTTAAGAGTTTTTGGAAGCAAATGTTATATCAAAAGGGATGAGGATATAGGAAATTTTGATGCAAGATGTGATGAAGGAATCTTCTTGGGATATTGTACTAAGAGAAAGGCCTATTGGTGTTACAATAACAGGTTGAAGAAGATAGTGGAAAGCGCAAATGTGAAGGTTGATGAATGTTTTGGAAAACATATCAGAGCATGCAAATATGAGATTGATGATTGGGATATTGTTTCTAAGCCTGTACAGACTGAGATCCTGAAGCAAATTAATCTAGTAGAGATAATTAATTTGGATATTGTTGTTTTCAGTGAAGAAGTTCAAGAGCCTAGGAATCGGAATAATATGAAAACTCCAAGGTATGTGAAACTAAATCATTCTGAGAATTAGATTATTGGTGATAAAAACAAGGGTGTAATGACTAGGAGAAGACTTGTTGCTAAAGAAATATGCCTGATTTTTAAGATTGAACCTAAAGATGTTGTTGAAGCATGTAAGGATGAGAATTGGAAAAAAGATGTGGAGGAAGAGTTGAATTAGATTAAGAAGAATAACACTTGGGAGCTTGTTCAAGAATGTGATTGGCACTAAATGGGTGTTTCAGAATAAACTGAATGAAGTCGGTGAAGTAGTAAGAAATAAAGCAAGATTGGTATGCAAGGGATGCTCTTAGATGGAAGGTATGATTTTGAAGAGACTTTTGCTCCTGTAGCTAGGATTGAATTTTTTAGATTGTTGCTTGCATATGTTGTTTACAAGAATTTCAAGGTTTATCAGATGGATTTCAAGTTAGCCTTTTTGAATGGTGATCTTGAGGAGGGAGTCCACATTGAGCAACTGGAAGGATTTTCCTTATTAGATGAAGGAGACATGGTATGTAGATTGAAGAAAGCATTGTATGGACTGAAGCAATCCCCTAGAGCCTAGTATGTAAGATTAGATAAGTATTTGATGAAGTTGGGATTTTGTAAAGGTATTGTTGACAGTAACTTATACTTTAAGGTTGAGAATGATAACATTTTGATTGTTGAAGTATTTGTGGATGACATTATTTTTGGAGGAGATGATGGTTTGAGTACGAATTTTGATGATGATATGCAAAATGAATTTGAGATGTTTATGATAGGTGTCATGAAATAGGATTGCAAATTACTCAAGTCGGTAAAGGTATTTTCATTTCTCAATCTAAGTATGTGAAGAAACTGTTGAAGAAGTTTGGGCTAGCTGATTCTAAACCTTTTGGAACTCCTATGGTGACTGAATGCAAGTTGTCTAAGAATGATGAATCTTAGAAAGTGAATCATACCTTGTATAGATCTATGGTTGGTGGATTGTTGTACCTGACTTGAACTAGACTAGATATCATGTGTGTTGTTTGTCTTTGTGCCAGATTTCAAGATGACCCTAAAGAGACTCATGTTACTGTTGTTAAAAGGATTTTCATATATTTGAAGAAAATTGTTGATTATGGGCTTTGGTATTCAAAGAATGATGATTTCATGCTATGTGCCTATACTGATGTTGACTGGGTAGGTGATATAGATGACCGAAAGAGCACTACCGATGGATCTTTCTTTCTAGGGAAGAAGTTGGTTTCATGGGCAAGCAAGAAATAAGATGTCATATCTCTATCTATTGTTGAAGTTGAATACATTGCTACTACTGGCAACTATACTTAGGTAGTTTGGATGAAGCAAATGTTGAAAGATATTAGAGTTGTGTATGATGAGCCTAGTGTTATCTATTGTGACAATTCAAGTGCTATTAATATTTCCAAGAATCTGGTACTGCACTCTAAAACAAAGCATATATCAATAAAGTATCATTTCGTGAAGGAGAAATTTAGTGATGAGGAAGTTAAACTGGAGTATGTATCTACAAAGGATCAGATTATAGATATTTTCACTAAACCTTTGCTTGCAGATACATTTGTCTATTTGAGAGACAAGTTAGGGGTCTCTACTCCTCCTGTTGAGAACTAGGTGCATTGAGATGCATCAATTTGGTGGACTTCATACTCTTATTTTCTTTATACGAGGTGATGAGTTGGTGTTGCTCCTAAGCAAGAGTATTTAGTGTGTTGTTCAGAGCTGTGAGTTTATCCTAAAGAGAGAGATTATATTTCTTGTGGGAGAGAAGCTTGATCAGTTTATATCTTTGGCATTGTTGTCAAAGGGAGAGAGATGCATGTGAAAAACTTATTTATCTTTGGAGCTTTGTGTGCATAATCTTAAGGGGGAGTCTGTTGGAGTTTGTTCATGATAATTTATTCCTTTGCATTGATTTTTTTCACATTCATATGTTTCCATCAATGCCAAAGGGGGATAATGTTGGATATTATTGTCGCTAGGATCTATTGTTGTTGCTAGGATATGTTGTCATTGATGTCAACATATTCATGTGTTTTGGTGTTGTAGAGAGTTGTTTTGTGATCTGGTGTTTGCAGTGAGTTGATCTAGTTGTTTTATCTATTTGGGATGTTGAATCAACTAGAGATACTTCATTATTTATTGATTTAATGATGTTATGTGATGATTTGGTTGAGTTGTGGATTCCAATATGGAGAATGGTTTCCAGTGTTTAGTGTTGTAGTGTTCTGGTGTTTGATCTGTTATGCTTCAGTATGATCATATCTTTGGTTGTGGATTTGGGAGAGTGTTTTAGATGTTCATGTGTATCTTCATTTCAGATTGTTCATGATTTGGTTCTCTGCAAGTCATCTTTATTGTCTGAATTGTTGTTGTTAAGTGTTCTTGAGTGTTAGCATGTTGATCGGTGAAGATTTGGATAAGTGGTGTTGGTGCAGCTATTGTGGATGGTTCTAATGTGCTTGGTGGTGTTTCTTGATTGTTTCCTATTTTTTTTATGGTCTGCATTGATTCTTATGGGTGGTATTGGTGATTTTGTTGATTCGGTGATATTATTCATGTTATGCGATATTTTTGGTGGTGTAGCATGTTGTGGTTGGTCTTGGGGAGATTTTTGGTAGTGATGCATGTTTGGAGATTTGATTTAGGTCCATTTTATGATGTCTATGACATTGGATTGATCTGGTGGTTGATTTATGTATCATGTGATACAATTTTATAATTAGGTGTTAAGGGTTTGGCTAACCTTGTAGTCAATGTTGATGATTTGTATAAATGGGTGTAGTATTCATGTAATTGGGGGTTTTTGGTGAGGTTGTTGTTGAGTCTACATTTTCATAGAGTGGTGTATGTGAAATAAAGTGAATTCATATTTTGATGTGGTGTGTTGAGAAAAGATTGGTGAAAGGCACACATTTGAGCTTAACTGGAATTGTCATCAGGTATTAGCTGATGTAATTTTTGTAGTTCATTCTTTTTGAATTGTAGTGTGAATCTTTTTGTAAGGTAGTGAACCTTCCTTGAGGGTTGGAGCCTTGTAGGTCATTGTAATTTGAGAAGTTCTCTCTATACAATGCGCATGAATGCAGGTGAATTCCCCATTGTAATATTTACACATACTACTGCGAAGTATCATCTCATTGTGGATAGGGTCCAATCGTGGTTTTTCCCTTAAAAGGGTTTTCCATGTCAAAAATATTGGTGTTATGTGTTTTGTTGTTATTGTTATTATCTTTCTTTTTGTTGTAGTTGATCATATCTAAGATTGTGTTTAATTGGTTTAATCCAGTGAAAACTAATTCACCCCCCCCCCCCCCCCCCCCGCCTCTCAGTTTTCCTTCCTTGTTGTTGCCAACATAAAGATATTTTGGTTTTTTTCCCTAACTGACATTCCTTGCACACAGGGTTAGTAGGTTTCATCAACTTAGGAAGATCTCTCACAACCTAAGTAGAAATTATCTTAACAATGTTATGAAAATTTACATGACACATCCTTCTATGCCACAACCAACTTTCATCAACTTGGGCAATTAAGCATCTTTTATCGGAGCTATTCAAGTGAAAGATATTACCTTTAGTCTTTTTACTTGATGCAATATCTATTCCAGAGCTACCCAAGATTCTACATTTTCTATTCTTGAACTAAAGATCATAACCCTTGTCAACCATCTATCCAACACTCAAAATATTATGCTTTAGGCATTCCACATATAAGACATTATCAGTATTGTGTTTACCATCAAGAGAAATAGAGCCTCTACCACGAATTATACTGTCTTTATCATCTCCAAATTTCACAAGTCCACCTTCATACTTCTCCAAGCTCACAAACTCACTCTTATCACATGTCATATGATGAGAGCATCCGATGTCAATCACCCATTCATCTTTCTCTTTAACCTATATTACCAAAGCTCGTTCCATATTCATGTAGGTAATAGAATTAGTAGGCATTGGATCATCTTCCTTGATAGAAATAAACACCCATTCATTATCACTTGTATTTCCTTTATCTAATTCATCATCTGAAACACCTTCATCAACAGCATAATAACATGTTTTATGAAATTTAGGCTTGTAAGTTTTCTTAGGAACTCTTTCCAGACATCTTGAGGAAAAATGTCATATCTTATTACATGAAAAATATTTAAGAGGCAACTTTCCTTCATACTTACTAACTCCTTTAGGTAATCTTCTGGAAATCAATGCTTCAAGATCCTCAATCTCTCGCTCTTCTTCTTCCATTTCCTTCATCTCTTTCTCATAGCTTGACATCCTCCTTGAATAACTCTCTCTTGGATCATATATTTGCTTGTCCTTTCTAAAAACAATGGATTTGAATGCAGATTCTACCTTAGGAAGGGTGTCACGAGATTCACTCAATTCAAAAGCCGATAACTTACCAATAAATATGTCTCTGGTCACATATGTCACAGTTTGGATCTCCTCAATAGTAAAAACTTTGTGTTTTTAGGATGTAGGTAAGGATCTAAGCACTTTGGCAACAATCTCTAATTCTTCCAACTTTCCACTGGCACATCTGATATTGCACATAAGTTCATTCACCTTCTGCATAAAAGAAGTAATGTTGTCATCTTCGCCCATCCTCAACATCTCATGTTTTCCTTTGAGGCTCTGCAACTTAGCAATATTCACATAGTTGTCACCTTCATATAGGGTCTCCAAATTCTTCCAGATCTCATGAGCAGTTTGCCATTCCATACCAGTTACCATTTTAGAATTTTTCAAGGCACTTAACAATGCTTCCTTAACTCTAATATTGCATTCAGCTTCCTTTAGCTCATTCGAAGTTGAAGGTCCATTTGCAAGAATAGTATGCTTTTTCTTTGAAATATTCCAGTAAGTTTCACCCATGCATCTAAGATAACATTCCATGTGGATCTTCCAAAGAGAGTATTTAGTACCATCAAATCTCTGATTATCCTTCTTGTAAGACGCCATCCCAGATCATCTCAAGCGGTTAAGATTCTTTGGAGGAACTTGCTTTGATAGCAATTGATGAAATAACTCTGATTCTGAGTAGACAATTGAGAGGGGGGTGAATCAGTTGTCTCAAAAAATTGTATAAATTAAATTTATTCTTAGATCTGATTATTAAGCATGAAAGAATGAACCAACAACACATCAAGAACACACATAACACCAAGATTTTTGATGTAGAAAACCTAGTCAAGGGAAAAATCATGATGGGAACCTACCCACAAGATGATAATAATATGTTAGACATATGAAATTACAATGGGGAATGCACATGCATTCAGACACATTGCCTAGAGATCACTGCTCAAAACAACAAAGGACTACAACCCAAGAAAGACTCACTATCTTACAAACACATTTGGATTACATCTAGAAGATCATGAACTAATAAAAATAGCATCTCCTAATGCCTAGTTACAGTTCCAATTAAGAACATAACAACTTCTTCTTGTTGGCCATTTGGAGGAATTGGTTATGTGTTGCATTGATGTTTTGTCATTGATGTCAACACTAACTGCTTTGACTACTTTACCAGTATCCTTTTGGTCCCAGTAGGATGTTTGGTTTCTGGTTGGTAATATAATGATGATCCGATATACTCTGGTATGCTTTGGCTTATGTGATTGGCTTAGTCTTCTATTCATGCTACTCAGATTCATGTTCAGTCAGTTGGTTTTAATTTGGTGATCAGATGCTATCTTATATGTTGGTAAGCCTGGTTTGTTGATCCGGCGAGGGTTTCACTGGCAGAGCTTTGTTGAAGATCTTTTGATATTTTGCATAAGTGGTCTTGGTGTGACTTCTAGTAGAGATTTAGGATCCTAATGGTGATTGTGTTCAAGACTTGATTGATTGGGACCATTTCTTTAGCATGTGTGGACCTAAATTGGGTCTAATACTATCTATATTTTGGATCGGCTTAATTTAATGTGTTGTTTGGTCTTCTCGAAGTGTTTTTGGGATGTCTTATGGGCTGGATATTATATGTTTGGTCTCAGGCCGACATGTTTTATAATTTTGTAATAGGATTTATTGTCTGGTGGTCGACCTTATTATTTATGGCCGAGGGTTTGTATATATATGATGTAAGATCTCCTTGTAGATCATGATAGGATGGTATAGGAGCGAATAATGTAATAATCACTCATGCAAAGGATTTGGTTGATCATTGGTGATCGAGTTGGGTTTATGTAAGATGATTAAGTCCTTCGGTATTGAGCTTAACCAGAACTATACTCAGGCATTGGAGATGCTATCATTGTAGTTCATTCTTCCTTCTAAATTGTAGTATGGATTTTTATGTAGTCAGTGAGACTCCTTTTGTAATGAGCAGTGTGCTTTAGGTTGTTGGCCTTCCTACAAGTGCAGGGCCCTCAATTTGTAATCACATAATTACTACAAAAGTATTATTTGACTATGGGTAGGCTTCCCACCGTGATTTTGCCCTTTACTAGGTTTTTCATTTACAAATCTTGGTGTCATGTGGATGGTATCTATTCTCTAATTGTTGCTTGTGCTTAATTGGTATATATGTTATTCTGGTATTTATCTTATATGTTCTAGTGTTAAAGTTTTAATTGCTTAAGGTTTTGGTAATCTAGTGACAACTAAATCTCCACTCCTCTCTCAATTGTCTTCCGATTATTTGAACTGTCTAACACTTCTTCTCACACTTCTTCTCTGTCTCTGAAAGATTAATACATTATTTGCACATACACTCGTCCACGAGATACACATTTACAAAGATATTATATCTATTTATACATAACATCAACCTCACTAAGATCAGCTCAACACTCATCACCTTGTTAGACAGTTCAAATAACCGGAAGACAACTGAGAGGGGGGGTTAATAAGTTGTCACCAGATTACCAGAACCTTAAGCAATTAAAACTTTAATACCGAAACCCAAAAGATCAATACCAAAATGCATAAACCAAATACCAAATAGAAGATATACCAATTAAGCATAAACAACAATTAGAAAATAAATACCATCCACATGACACCAAGATTTGTACATGGAAAACTCGATAAAGGGAAACCATAGTGGGAAGTCTACCCACAGTCAAATAATACTTCCGCAGTAAGTATGTGATTACAATTGAGGATCCTGCACTTGCAGGAAGGCCAACAGCCTAGTGCACACTGCTCATCACAAAAGGAGTCTTATTGACTACATAGAAATCCAGACTACAATCTGGAAGAAGGAATGAACTGCAAAGATAGCATCTCCTATGCCTAAGTACAGTTCTGGTTAAGCTCAATACCAGAGGACTAAATCCTCTTACATAAACCCAACTAGATCACCAATGATCAACCAAATCCTCTGCATGAATGATTATTATATTATTCGCTCCTATTCTATTCCATGATGATCTACAATGAGATCTTACATCATATATATACAAACCCTTGACCACAAACAATAAGGTCGGCCATCAGACAATAAAACAATTACATAATTACAAAATATGTCAGCTTGAGAGCAAACAAATAATATCCAACCCATACGACATCCCAGAAACACATCGAGAAGTCCAATCCACACACTACATTAAGCTGGTCCATAACCGAGATAAACTGGGACTGGGACCCAATTTAGGTCCACACATGCTAAAGCAATGATTCCAATCAACCAAGTCTCGAGAACAATCACCATTAACATCCTGAATCTCTATTAGAAGTTGCACCAACACCACTTATGCATAACATCAAAGATCTTCAACAATGCTCTGTCGGTGAAACCCTCACCAGAACAACAAACCAAGCTTGCCAACATACATGATAGCATCTGATCACTAGATCAAAACCAACTGACTAAACATGAATTTGAGTAGCATTAATAAGCCAATTCCATAACCCAAACATACCGAAGTATATCGGATCATCATTATATAATCCAACCAAAAACCAAACAACCTACCAGGACCAAAAGGATACCGGTAAAGCAGCCAAAATAGCTAGTGTTGACATCAATGAAAAAACATCAATGCAACACATAATCAATTCCTCCAAATGGCCAACAATCTCCCCCTTTGGCATTGATGGCAACACTAGATGTGAAAAACATCCAAGTACCAAGAAGTGACAAACAAATCTCCCATCCAAGAATATAGAAATGAAGTTTTGATCCATACTCCCCTTGATGTATATATCCCTTAAATTTTTCACATGAATATCTCTCCCCATTTGACATCAATGCCAGAAATTTGACAAAAATATCAAAGCAAAAACATAAACCATTGAATCACAAGGCTAACTACTCCCCCTGAGCAGTAGCATCCCCACATCAATCCAGAATGAATAATATCTCTGATAATAAATATCAGACTGATGCCAAATAGCATCAATAAATTATTCGTCGAAGGCACAGAAACCCCTAACCTGTCTCTGAGGTACTCAAATGATTCTTTAGGCAAAGGTTTAGTGAAAATGTCTACAATCTACTCTTTAGTGTTCACATAAACTAGTCGAACTTCATTTTCTTCCTCCTTCTCCTTCAAAAAGTTATACTTGATAGATATGTGCTTTGTCTTACAGTGAAATATCAAATTCTTTGATATGTCTATAGCAGCAGAGTTACCACAGTGAAAAACTATTGGTCCAATGCAATGCACTTTAATGTCCTTCAACATTTGCTTCATTCATACAACTTGTGTATAGTTAGTAGCAGCAACAACATACTCAGCTTCAGTAGTAGATAAAGAAGTACATGATTGTTTCTTGTTGATCCATGAAACCAACTTATTCCCAAGAAAGAAAGCTCCATCGGAAGTACTTTTTTGGTCATCAACATCACCTGCCCAATCTGCATCTATATATGCACATAGAGTAAAGTCATCATCCTTAGGGTACCATAAACCATATTCAGATGTACCTTGCAAGTATCTAAAAATTCTTTTCATCGCACTCACATGATTTTCTCTAGGATCACTTTGATATCTTGATGCAATGCAAACAAGATTCATTATATTAGGCCTAGTCCGAGTCAAATATAGCAGACCTCTAATCATAGACTTGTATCTTGTAGGATTTATCAGTGCAGATTCATTTTTCCTTGCCAAATTCTCACTTGTAACCATAGGAGTACTTACCGGTTTAGAGTCTACCATACCAAATTTCTTCAACAATTCCCTAGCATACTTAGTTTGGTAAATGAAAATACCTTTATCAGTCTGAGTAATCTACAAACCTAAGAAAAATTCCATTTCCCCAATCATAGACATTTCAAATTCTTTCTCCATATTCTTAGAAAATTCTATGCACAACTTATCTTCACCTCCAAAAATAATATTATCAACAAAAACCTCAATAATCAGTATATCATCATCAGTGACTTTATAATATAGATTACTGTCAGCATTACCTTTAGTGAAACTAAGCTTCAAAAGATATTTATCTAATCTTGCATACCAAGCTCTAGGTGCCTGTTTCAATCCATATAAAGCTTTCTTTAACCTACAAACCATGTTTTTATCATCTGAAAGTGAAAAATCATCAGGTTTCTTAATATAAACTTCCTCACCAAGATCCTCATTCAAAAATTCACACTTAAAATCCATCGGATAAACCTTGTAGTTTTTATGTGCAACATAGGCAAGAAATAATATTACAGCTTCAATCCTAGCTACAAGTGAAAAAGTTTCACCATAATCAATTCCTTCCTTCTGAGAATATCTTTTACAAACCAATCTAGCTTTATTCCTTACAACTTGTCCATCTTCATTTAATTTATTCCTAAATACCCATTTAGTTCCAATAACATTCTTATTTTTAGGCTGGGGAACTAAAGTCCATGTGTTATTCTTCTCTATCTGATCTAATTCTTCTTCCATAGCTTTCATCCAACATTCATCTTTACATGCTTCAATTACTAATACCAGTTCAACTTGAAAAATTAAGCATACCTCATTAGATGCCAATCTCCTTCTTCTCATCACTCCATTGTTCTTATCCCCAATAATCTGATCTTCTAAATGATTCATCCTTACATACCTAGGAGTATTCTAATTCTTTGTTCCTCTTTGCGGTTCTTCAGTTACTGTTAAATTTTTTGATACTGCCGGAGTAACTGGTTCAACATTTTGTTCTGGTAAAGGTGTTATTAGTTTAGTTATGATCATTTCCACTGTCAGTTCTTTCTCATTAACTCTTATTTGACTTTTATTCAGCTCATCCACCTTGACATTAGCATTCTCCACAATTCTCTGCAATCTCTTGTTATAACATCTATATGCTTTGCTTTCATTAGAATAACCAAGAAATATTCCTTCATCACATCTAGGATAAAATTTGCCAATGAAATCATATCTCTTGATATAACATTTACTACCAAATATTTTGAAATACTTAATTGTAGGTGTATTGCCAAACCATTATTCATAAGGTATCTTATCGGTTTCTCCATTGATATGTACTATGTTGAATGTATAGATTGTTGTGCTCACTTCTTCTCTCCAGTAGATATTAGGTAGATTAGCTTCCATCATCATGGTTCTAGTAGCAGCATCCAAGATAGTTATGTTCTTCCTTTCCATAACTCCATTCTATTGAGGTGTCCAGAGAGAAGAAAATTGTCTCCTTATGCCATACTTCTCACAAAAGTTATTAAACTCACCGGATGTGAATTCTCCACCATGATCTAACCTTAAACACTTAATCTTCAATCTTGTCTCTATTTCAACATTAGCTTTAAATATTTTAAACTTTTCAAAAGCCTTAGATTTCTCCCTTAGAAAATTAACCCACATCATTCTAGAATAATCATCAATAATTAGCATAAAATATCTATCACCTTGAAAACTTTTAACTCTAGAAGGGCCACACAAATCAGTATGAATAAGATCAAGAACATCATTAGATTTGTCTTGTATACTCTTAAAAAAGGTTTTGACCTGTTTTCCCATTTGACATTATTTACATACTGGATTATAGGGCTTCACAATCTTAGGTATATCTCTATATGCCTTAGTTGAGCTGATCTTTACCATGCAATCAAAATTTACATGTCTTTTATGCCATAGCCAACTCTCATCAATTTGTGCAATCAAACATGTCTTCTCACCAGAATTTAAATGAAATATATTACCTTTTGTCTAAGTACCAGTTGCAATCTCCAATCCAGATCTATTAATGATTTTGCATTTTCCATCCTTGAATTGTAATTGAAATCCCTTATCCACCAATTGTCCTAGACTCAAAAGATTATGCCTTAAACCTTCAACATAATAAATATTATCAATATTGTGCTTATCATCCAATGATATAGTTCCTTTTCTTTTGATCATACATGCTTTGTCATCTCCAAATCTAACCACACCGCCATCAATTTCTTACAAAGATAGAAACTTCCTTTTATCTCCAGTCATATGATGTGAACATCCACTGTCAATTACCCATTCATCCTTATCTTCAATTTTAGCAGCAAGTGCCTTCTCTTCAGGTACATTCTCTTCCAGTGCCAGAACATCTTCCTTGATAGCTAGGAACACCCATTCCTTTCCATTGTCGGAACCACTAGCAGAGTCTTGTGTCGGTTCATCATCAGAATCGGTCACACCTTCCTCATCCACTATGTAGCAAGATTTATCTTTGTTTTTCCTATACTTATACTTGTTATGATATCCAAGGTTAGGCTTAAAGATCTTCTAGCTATCTCATCAAATTGTGAATTCCTTTTAGGACATCTAGATGCAAAATGACCTATCTTATTACATGCAAAACATTTAAAAGGTGCTTTTCCTTCATACTTACTTCCTACCAGTCCTTTAGGTACTCTTATAGCAAATAGGGCTTCAACTTGCTCAAATTATTCATCTTCTCTCTTCATATATCCAATTCCTTTGCATATAAAGCTTTCCAATCTTGATTGTTGGTTGATGATGTAGATGCATGAAAATAAGGTTCGGACTTCACAGCTCCAGAAGGTCCAAATTCTTCGAGCTCAAAAGCAGATAATTTCTCAACCAAGGTATCTTTATTGACAAAAGTATTAGCCATTGTTCTCAATTCATTAATTGCAGTAGCCTTCATCTTATAAGTCGGTGGCAAAGCTCTCAGAAGTTTAGAAACTATTTCATCTTCACTCAGAGTTCCACCACAACATTGAATTCCCATAACAATTTCATTTACCCTTTCCATGAATGCAGTAATCCTTTCATCTTCTTCCATCTTCAAGTTCTCATATCTCACCCAGGAACCATCAAGTTTAGCAATCTTAACAATAGGATCACCTTCATTAAGAGTCTCCAACTTGTCCCATATAGCCTTTGATGATGATTTCTCAGTTAATCTCATTATTTGCTGATCAGAAAGTGTACACAAGAGGGATTATCTTTCTCTACAATCATTCTCAAGCTCCTTATCCAAGTTTGTCAAAGGGGATTGCTAGATACCAGATTATAAGGAGTAACACCATTCTCTGTGATTTCCCAAATTTCCTTACCGAGACATCTCATATGAGTCTCCATCTGAATATTCCATACTTTGTAATTTGTTCCATCAAGCCTAGGAATATCTCTCTGAAAGATAGAAGCAGATGAACTTGAATTGTTAGTCGCCATAGGATCTTCCTCAATTAGTTAAGCTTTTGCAGACAGGACCAGAGCTCTGATACCAATTGCTAGACAGTTCAAATAACCAAAAACAACTGAGAGGGGGGTGAATCAGTTGTCACCATATTATAGAAACTTTAAGCAATTGAAAATTTATTACCAAAACCAAAAAGATCAATACCGGAATGCATAAACCAAATACTAAAATAGAAAATATACCAATTAAGCATAAGCAACAATTAGAGAATAAATACCATCCACATGACACCAAGATTTGTACGTTGAAAACCCGGTAAAGGGAAAAACCACAGTGGGAAGCCTACCCACAGTTCTCCAGTAAGTATGTGATTACAATTGAGGGTCATGCACTTGCAGGAAGGCCAACAACCTAGAGCACATTGCTCATCACAAAAGGAGTCTCACTAACTACATAGAAATTCAGACTACAATCTAGAAGGAATGAACTGCAAAGATAGTATCTCCTATGCCTGAGTACAGTTCTAGTTAAGCTCAATATCGGAGGACTAAATCCTCTTACATAAACCCAACTCGATCACCAATGATCGACCAAATCATCTGCATGAATGATTATTACATTATTCGCTCCTATTCCATTTCATGATGATCTACAATGAGATCTTACATCATATATATACAAACCCTCGACCACAAACATTAAAGGTGGCCATCAAACAATAAAACAATTACATAATTACAAAACATGTCGGCCTGAGACCAAACAAATAATATCCAACCTATAAGACATCCCAGAAACACATTGAGAAGTCCAATCCACACGTTACATTAAGTTGGTCCATAACCTAGATAAATCGAGATCCAATTTAGGTCCATACACATTAAAGAAATGATTCCAATCAACCAAGTCTCGAACATGATCACCATCAGCATCCTGAATCTCTACTAGAAGCCACACCAACACCACTTATGCATAACATCAAAGATCTTCAACAATGCTCTACCAGTGAAACCCTCACTGGAACAACAAACCAAGCTTGCCAGCATATAGGATAGCATCCAGTCACCTGATCAAAACCAACTAATTGAACATGAATCTGAGTAGCATGAATAAGACAATTCCATAACCCAAACATACTGGAGCATACTAAATCATCATGATCTATCAAACCAGAAACCAAACAACCTATCGGGACCAGAATGATACAGGTAAAGAATCCAAAACAACTAGTGTTGACATCAATGAAAAAACATCAATGCAACACATAATCAATTCCTCCAAATGGCCAACATACCTAATCACAAAAATAAATCACACACGCTACAAAAACAAATACAGACCAAACAATGTCAGGTAAGACATGTCACAGACCCATATCACACACCTCAAATATGAAACACCTCCAAGAATTATGCATTGAACATCTGCAACACGCTACTAGCATTTGGTCATCGAAAGAAATGAAGAACACTAACACATAAGAGAAAATCATCAATTTTGCGCACAACGATCAATGCAGACCAGCAACACAAAAGGCACATGATCTAGAAACATCAATAAGCATCATGAATCACCACTGCAACATCCACAACTCCTCAAATTAATAGAATCATATCATCATCATACCGAACTTCAAGAACACTAACTGCAATGACTGTCAACCTGGAAAAATCACTTGTGGAGCTCCAAACCACAAACCTCCTGAATTGAAGACACACATCAACATCCCAAACACTCCTTGAAATCCGCAAATCAAGATATTGCAATGCAGAGCAATGCAGATCAAATTACTAACACTATGGTACAAATGAACAACAAAAAAACTATGCACAACATAGATAACCATAAATCACTCAAATCTTCATGCAGACCACTGAAAAATTGCACTAAAACATCTATACACGATCCTCTACAAACCATTTAATCTACAAACTCTGATCATCAATATGTTGAACAAACTCACTAAGTGAACTCCACTGCAACACTGTCACAAACAAAGAAATATGTTGACATCAATGACAACACATCTCTTAGATAGCTCTAAAGCACATATTTGAATCACTCAAAACATCCAACAATATCATGCTTGCAACGAGTGTTTTGACATCGTCCCTATCACGAAAACACTAAAAGACAACCACAATCATAGAATAGGGTTATCTTAACCATAATATCACCGAAATTCCATAAGCAAAACGAATCCATCATGAACCATGAGCACATTTAATATCATCAAGTAAATACATCATCATCATAATCCAAGATATGCCAGTCATCCATAGAAGCCATCATATAACATATGTCAATATAAAAGGTATATCATCATCCATTGCATCTAGTCACATAGATAGAGTCATAATCATCAATCAAATTATCACATAAGAGTCAAATCAAGTCTATCAATGCATAAATTAGAAGACAAGTCTAGGAGGGACACTACATAGTAGGTTGTGTTAGTACTTTGACCTCTATTGTAAGCAAAGGAAAAACCTAGCTCTCAAAAAATTTAAAACCTAAAAATTCTAGTAAATTAGTCAAAACATTCTTCTTCCTATCTATGCACTCTATCTCAAATGCATTAATTAATTCATTTGTCTCCAATGCTACACTTTTATAGTGTATCTTTTTAGTGTTTTTAGATACATAAGCACCCTTCACCTAAAATACTACCAAATTTGAGTCTCCAAGAACCATTAAATATTTTATGACATGATTTAAGGCTAAGTTGATTTGTGAAATTAAAGTTACATTCTCCACTATATTATTGGTGTACTAAAGCCTTGACTTGTATAGGAATTTAAACATTTTCTCATCATGGGAGATAAGAATAAGACTTCCCCTAAACTTTCATTAGAGTGGTCCATCAAAAAAAAATTACACATACATCATTTGCACAAAGGTTTACACTTTTAGACAACACAAAGGGGTCCATTACATTTTATTGCATACTATATTGAGTAGCAATCTAAGATTTGGTGTACCCCCCTCAATAAAGAGTGTCCTATAATGATGGTAGATCTTCGACATTGAATGTTGAAGGGATCCAATCCCATGAAACATGCCCCTCCCAGGAAGAAACAAAATCAAGAATGTATAAAGGATGTCTTCTCATCCCTAAAAGGAGCATAGGGGAAGAAAGATCAAGATGTGTGATGTCTTTGAACTCTACTCAATTGTCCCCATGTTGATGCCAAAAGTTATCACAATCAAATTAGGTGTTCCAATTCACACTTATGAATATGACAATTTATAATCTAGTAGAGATGAATGAAAAACATTGTTGGTGTGAAAGGAGTGTTTTACCTGTCTAGTTCATCACCTAGGTCATTAATGAAGCTTACTTAGGGTACACACATAGGTCTTAGGAATCTTTCTAGAAGTTTTAGTTTTCATCTTATCACATTTATTTCTTTTTTCCTAAGTTATCATGTTAGTTTTCTCAAACCATAATATTAAGACACCTGGCATAACATTATACAACCATATGTTCACCTTGGCCTATATAACCAAGGGGCACCCTTTGTAATATTATATCATGTAATTCATGTTTTATCAATATATTATTTGCGTCCTTTGATAGAATAGCATTATTGTTTTATAATTGATCTCTCTTGCGGTTTCATGAAGATCCTAGATCTTGGGTGGCTATAATCTTAAGCCAATCATGCTAAGTATAGAGCATTGTATTTACATGATGCCAAAGCTTGTGGGATTGCATATTGTTAGCCTTATTTCAGAGATGTAGGTTGCAAATATTGGTAGATCTTGAAAATTTGAGTATGATCTTCTCTTGAACCAAAACGATGGTCTGAAGAATTAAAAAAACTTGATTGAAATACTAGATTTCGATGTTTCTTCTTTATAGCTTTGTATTGCAAGTAAAAATTGGATATTTTTGCTATAAATATGAGCTTACCATTGGATTTAAAAGGTTTGAGAAAAATAGATTTTTTATTTTTTTTCATCCAAATCGAACACTAGAGGCCAAATTATGAGGGTTTGAAGCTAAGAGGAGGTTGTTAGATCTAGAAGGTCATCACCATTTACGAGAATTTTGGGTCGAAATGGTTCCTACCATCATTCTCAAAAGGCACTTGAGAACCCCAAAATCAATTATCAAATATATCTTGTGGAGTGGTAGCAATAATTCCTTCAAATATAGCCTGGTCAAATGTGCCAAGATTTGTAAACCGATAGATCAAGGTGGACTAGGTATTAGACATTACATCAGTATGAATAGAGCTTTAGAGGCTAAGCTTACTTGCCGCATATATGTTGAAAACCATTAGTAGTGGAGCAAGATATTATAGGCTAAGTATCTAGGCAATGATAGAGATGGGGTGTTTGAGTCCATATGCTTCGCGTGAGCTCCAATTGGATAAAGGCCATTTTAAATACACTTGGAAACCTTCAATCTAACCAAGAAGTATTCAATGTCAAAAAAGTTTAGGAGCAAGCCACTATCTTTAAAAAACCCAAGAGAAAAATAATATGAGATGTATAAGAAGTGATTGAGTTTTTCATGTAAACTTGCTCCAAGCCAACAACACATACCTCTTC
The DNA here is from genome assembly GCF_030272615.1 of Cryptomeria japonica. Lineage (NCBI taxonomy): Eukaryota > Viridiplantae > Streptophyta > Pinopsida > Cupressales > Cupressaceae > Cryptomeria > Cryptomeria japonica. The sequence continues at coordinate 417,628,907 of NC_081410.1, forward strand.
AATTTTTTGCCAACACATCCCAATTCTAACTCCACACTACAACATAGATTTCAACCATCAAGCACTCCTTTATTGTGAAGTGAGCAATCAAATTAGTGTAACACTCACCCCATGCATTATAATATCATTGACACTCACATGAATATCATTTCTCATGAAGAGGGTAGTCCTTTAGACACCCCTTAGCCTCCATTAACTTTTGCCACATGAGCAAGAGTGATATTACCATGTCACTAGTCACATGAGTGCAACATATGTGCTAACTCAAATCTAACCTATACACATTTGTGTTAGGTAATTTTGGACCAACACAACATATTTTTACTATTGTCATTGAATATTATTTTTGTACAACTAAATATATTAATTAGCTTGCTACCCCCTATTCTAGCAAGTTAATTAATTAACCATAAACTTTTGTCGAACAATTATCCTAGAATTGCAGAGACAACTTAGATTATCCGCTTTTTTAACCGAATACCTTAAACAAAGAAAAAAGTTGTCGAAAAAGTTTGATCATAACTAGGATGAAGACGTCTTTGTATATGTCATTTATGTTAGTATGATTGTATGTTAGTTGAATATTTTCAACAACTTTTTTCATAACTTTAATTTCAAACATTTCCTTTTCAATGAATATTATTCATTATCTATTTTAATGAAAGAATAAGCTTATTAAAATTCTATATATTAAATCTGATAGGCACTTTCATAGTAGTATAAAATTACTCTGTTTACCTTTGCACATAATTTTTTATGAAATTTGATCATTGTGTTAAAACATGCATATACCATTGATCTTAATGTTACTGGTTTAAGAGTGAGTTGTGTAATTAATATTTAGTGCAATCACTTGGACAAACACACAGACCGCTCAGGCTCATTATGGAGACGAACAATGCTAATCCTACGCAATGATTTAATATAAATGTTAAACAACACACAAACGTCAAGCGTCGCTTTGGCCGAGTGGTTAAGGCGTGTGCCTGCTAAGTACATGGTGTTTCCCCGCGAGAGTTCGAATCTCTCAGGCGACGTTAAGATTTATAGTTTTGCTTTCAAATCATCGAGTTTGCCCGTTTTATTTTATCATCTGAGCTAGCAGCTGTATATTTTTACAGACAAACGATTAGGTGGACTGTTTTATGGGTTACCTTACGTTTTCATAACCATGAAAATGACTTTAGTTGGAGAGTATGAAAATGACTTTAGTTGGAGAGTGGAGTAATAGAAAACAGCTGATTGAGATCTCATGGATTGTGGAAACTTTATGTCTATTAAGTATTGTATAACTATATATGTGCAATTAGTTTCTAGAGTGAATAGCAGACGGTATTCATCATATGTGTGTTGCATGATCAAAAGAAAAGACTATAAGTTATTCATCTCACATGTGTTGCATGATCAAGAAAAAAGACTATAAGTAGGAGAGTAGAATGATAGAACTTCTCTTTAGAAGTATTGTATCATATATGTGCAATTTTTTTATTTAAGAATTTGATCATCTTTCCATTTTCTATCGTATACTCTTTCTTGTTCTTTGATTTATCATTTAGGGAGAGAGAAGTGCACTTACTTAGGTGGGGTCAATTGATGATCAAGAAAGTCAATGGAATATTAAGAGCGCCTCCACTAGACAAGGTAAGAGGCTTTGCCTAGTATTTTCAATTGTGGAGAGCACATGTTATAATTTGTGATAGAAGTTGATATCATCGATGTGGCCTCCACAATGTTAAATTTTAAAAGATAATTTCTTTCATTTAGAACTAATTATAAAATAATATGTTCAAGTTTAATCTTTAACACTTATAATGATTTCTCTCTATGACATTGAAATTACAACCTAAATAATATTAAAAATACTTGAACTTGCAAGATCTTTTTCCTTTATATAGCAAATCTCCTTTATAAATCCAAGGGAAATAAACAAAACCATCATTTGAAGCAAGAATTAACCACCAAAGTCACAGTCATGACCGTGTAGGTAAAATGAGGAATTTTCATATAAGTATTACTTATCATAACATTTTTCTTGTAATAATATTCTTTCTTGTAATTAAATCAAGATCTTAATGTAAGTTAGGGAGCCAAATATATTCAAAGCTTTATAAAATAATTGACTTAAGTTGACTTAGGATAATGCATTTCATAGTAGTTTGGATATGAGACACTTAGGGAAGTGTGCACATAGAGATGATGTATGTAGGAGAAATTCAACCTTTAGTGGTCTTATCTTATTGTTACATTCCACCTTATTCCACCTTCAGTGGGTGATCCACCTCATGTGGAATATTTTATTATTTCTCCTACCTACCCTTGTTTCATTGAGCCACATGTCATGATTGTGTGCTCACATATCCATATGGCCTTGCCTTTATAAGCAGGCTCATCTACATTGTATGTATTTTTTGATGATCCAGTTGATCGGTATTTTGCTCTTGATTAGAATACAATTTATTCTCATCAAATATTTTGTCTATCTTATTGTGCTATTCAATGTGCTCTAGATCTTGGTTATTTTCAACAAATTCTTACAATAACATTTTCTTGCAATATTATTCTTTCTTGTAACTAATTCAAGATCTTAATGTAAGTTAGGAAGCCAAATATATTCAAATCTTTATAAAAATAACTGACCTATTATTTTCTTCATAAAAGATAAAGATAGAAATAAGCTTCTAACATTTCATTAGATACTTACATACATCCTTCATTTCATTGTGTGAATAAAGAGCAATCTCTTCAACTAATGGGTTGAACATAAGTAGAAACAAATGCATAGAAAATTAAGGATAAGGCCTCTAATGAATATCTCACATTCATTATTTTTCTATGTATTTTTGCACATGTAATTTTGGTTGTCTTGTTACAAGTAAAGTCATTATAATCATAATCATGTGATTTTTAATGTCATTATTTTCTTCTAAGGAAAATATATCTTCGCTTATCATGTTTGGCATACCATCATTAAATGTAAAAACCATTTGCACAATCCCCTTCATACTCAAAATCTAATTTTACAACAAATATGCTTGAGTTTCCTATCCTAATTATTTGCATTAAGCTAGTTCAAGGAGGGTTAATTATATACATGTTGCACCAAGAAGAATTATTGTTTCTATCACATGTACGAGTTTTATCCCTAATTCAAACATTAATGCTCATTTACATATCAGAATACATTAATATCCTAATACTTTGCATTAAGCTAGCTTAGGCAAGGTTAGTCGTATAGGTGTTAAATTTGTTCACTACAAATAAGTAGATTGCACTAAAGGGAATTGTTGTTTTTATCACATCTATGAGTTATATCCCTAATTCAAGCAATCATGCTTGTTTACGTTTCAAAATATATGACTTATATCTCTAATTCAATCATTCATGCTTGTTTAATGGCGAAATCCATGTTGTAGGCACTTAGATGGTACCGAGTTCAAATCTTCTACAATACCAAAATGCATGGTTATGATTGTAATGACCTTACTTTGTAATAAAATAAAATCAAAATAACATCATGTGGAAAAATACATAAAAATAATGAATGTGAGATAATTATCGGGCTTATCCTTAATTTCTTATGCATATTTTTTTTCTATTTTTGTTCAAAACCTTAATTGAATGAATTGTTCTTCATTTGCAAAAATGTTAATGAATTCTTAAAAGCTTATTCTAAATTTGGTTTTTATAAAGAAAATTTTAAGTCAATTAATTTATATAGCCTTGAATATACTTGACTTTGCAAACTTATATTAAAATCTTGGTTTGATGACGAGAATAAACTTATATTATACTTTATGATTATGAGTGAGACTTAGGTGATCAAGCCTCACTTTAAAAAAATGATTTATTTATTTCTTTTCAATTTTTAAAAAAGGTTTGACATATAAAATAAAATAATGTTGCAACTTTTTAATATAGGAGATAAATAATCCTTTCGACATCATAGAGAAAAATCACAATAAATATAAAAATTTAATAAGAACACAATTCCTTTTGTATTTGGCTGAAGAGATCTATCAAGAGTAAATGGTTTGACAGAATGTATGCAAAAAAGTGATTGCAGATACTAACAAAATGATTTTTTTACAAAGGCTTTAGAAACTTTCAACCGCTCTACCGTTTCTTATTTTAATGTATAGAGAATATGATTGTAGATTAATATTTATTTTAGTTTTGTTTTCTTGTGTTAAAGTTATGAGTGGATTATTTTAATATGAGATTTGATTATTTTGATGTATTTATTAATCTAAAATTTAGTTTATTAAAGTAATGTTTTATTTTCTTGTTTAGAATCTTGTTGCTTCGTATCTAACTAGTTTATTCACCTTCGATAAAATTGTAAACTTGCAATTTGTCATTTTGTTTTAAAATCTAAAATTTCATAGTCTAAATTTGGCACTCCTTGGACATAACCATTATTCACTTAAAAGTCCCAAGTTTTAATTCCATAAATCTAGGGTGTGTTAAAAAATGTCATCTTGAGACATGTTCATATTAAGGAGAGTATCGTTATAAAAATAATGTTTTAAGACGGCACTGAAAACATTCTTCTCCTAATTGGATATGCATCAACCACATCATAAATCAATGAAAAGTCGACTTTCTTCTATCAATTGTCATCTATTACCAAGTTAACACATCAAGGTACACTATAGTACAAAACATCAACTGGGTTGTATTAGCCATATTAGCTCTTGATATAGTTATATTCATTTTTCTATTGATGTAAGGGCATGTGGTTGGAAAGTGAAATCCTACAAATCATGAAATTTTGTGAGTAATCTTTTGTGTGTGGAAGAAGGAAGATCGTGCAATGGCATCCATTGTGCCATGAGTGCTCCATGGTTGATAAACCCACCTTGTATGTGCATAATAGCAAGAAGATTGACAACAAATTATGATAGTCAATGCAATGTCAACATTGCAATCATGCATGAGTGATAGATGGTAACTAGAGAAGACCAATAGTTAATTGTTGCATGTCATTAGATGATTCAATCAATATTGACTACTACATTTTTTACATTAGTGTGATACTAAAAATGTGGTATATAGGAGGCATACACATATAATGAGACAATAAAATGTAATTGAAAAGCTTAATTGAAAACTAGATTAGAAATGCAAACCATAAGCCTTCCTTGAAATGTCCCATTTTCCTCTATTCTTGAGGACCTTGAAGGTGTTGGATTGATAGGCTCTCAGCGGAGCAATGACCTCCAAAGTGACAACTCAAGAGTTGAGTAGCTTATTTGATCATGATTGACTATGGAGATGATATGAAATGCATGATTTAAGAAACTAGATTAACATGCTATGATTAATCCAAAAGCTAATTACTAGATAATTGAAAATGCAAACTGCCTATAGTAATGATGCCTAAATTGATATGAGATGGGATCCTTATTGCTCCAAAATGGGGGATATTTATAGGAATCCCAAGGCCAAAGCTGAGGTGGTAGGAATCGACGGTCCAGATCTGATATGAAGATATCAAGGGCCAAGATTGAGGAAGTTGGAGAAGAGGTTGGAGGAAGGGACGCTTGTCATCTCTGTGGTGACAAGTGTCAAGGAGCCTTGCTCATGAGAGGGCAAGTGTCCAAGGGAGGAAACATGTGGCAAAAGTGCCATGTGTCTCAAGGAGAGAATATCCACACCATGGGAGGTTAGGATGAGGAGGTTAGAATGTGCAAGATAGGATAGGGTTAGTTAGACCCAAGATTAGATTGAATGGGTTAAGTTAGGGGATGGTTAGGTTAGGTGGTTAAAATTTAGGAGCCATGTGCTCATTTGAATTTAGAAATTCAAATAATTGGAAAAATGGTAATTAATCTCAACAAACTTGAGTTTGGTAATCTTAATTAGGGATTAGAAGAATTGATTAATATGGGGAGACATTAATTAATTTAGAATTAATTTATCAAAAGGGGATATGAAATGAACTATATAAATAAATCATTTAGATTTATTTACTAGTAGATGAATAGAGAAATTAATTAAATTGCTTGTGAATTCAATTAATTGGGAAGGGGAATTAATCAAATAACTGCGTATTTAATTAACTATCTTCAGACCATTTTTAGGTGTATACATTTTGCCCCTCTTTGAAGCGATGTGTGACGATGCATTGGTTCAAAGAAAACTCGATTGATGATGTTGTTGATATTGATTTTGATAGGATGCAGATTCGACCTTGATTTGATGCGGATTTGGTTTCGATATGATATTGATTTGATTTGGAGATGATAAATCTCGATATGATGCGGTTTCGATCTTGGAGATGATAAATCTCAATATGATGCCCTAGACTCTGATTGATAGATATCGATGTGAGGATGCCCCCTCAAGAAATGAATCGGATAATTTGTGAATGTTTTTGAATTTTTCATGATTTTTTTTATTTTTTTGAATTTTTTTTTTTTTTTTTTTTTTTTTTTCGATTTTTAGAGATTTTTAGAGTCAATCCAAATTTGAAAATGCTACCCTATCAGGTTGATTAGTTGATTAGATGATTAAAAATTAGTGGAATAAAAATCCCACTTAAATGCCCCATTATGAGTTTAAAAAGGTGAATTCCTTTTACCACTCCTCATTTGTGCACTGCAGTTGTTTGAGAAAATTTGCTCTGGAGGAAAGAAATGGCGATCCCGTACCGTCAACATAGGTTCGAGCGAGTTTGGCGATATGAGCATCCTCTGGCATATGGTCCACCGGTACGTACTTCTAGAAAACCCAGCTTTGTTAATTTTTAGTTGTTTGCATAAAAAATCATTTTTTAGCATTTTCGCCAGATGGGTTGGGAAAAAAAAAAAAAATTGAGATGGGTTTTTCGATTCATGAAATGGGTTTTTCCGGATTTTAAAAAAAAAAATTATTCACATTCCAAAAAAATTAAATTTATACATACATTTTTAAAAAATACATCAAAAATTTATTTTTTGAAATTTTTCGCATTTTGGGGGGAAGAGGGGTGGTGGTGGAGGCCTGGCGGCGGCCGCCAACGGCGCCACCATGGGGTCTCAATTTATTTTATTTTATTTTATTTATTTTTTGCGATTTTATTTTTTTTTGTTTTTTCGATTTTGGCGATGAGGTTTTGATGATTTGATTTGATTTTTCGATTATTTCGATTATTTCAATTTGGGTGATTTTGAGAAAATGATTTGATTTGCCGATTGGTTGAATTTTTTGTCAATTTGATTTGATTTTTTATTTTTGATTGGGTAAGATTTGATTAGCTATCTAATTGATAAAATTAGACGCTCCTGATTGATAAATTTGATCATCAGTTCTGATTATCTTGGTGCATGCGCGAGATGAGATAAGATTGATAATGACCTCATGATAGATGAGCGTCATTGATAGGGGCCCAACGAAATTTGATAAAAATCTCAATTGAGCAAAATAGACCGATAGATAGATAAATCAAGAAACTGATATGATGAGATGATTTGATTGCAGGAGCACTTTACCGTTCTTCAGTCTCGGAAGCATTTCCCAAAGACATGGATGCTGATACCCCGCCTTATCCAGGTGGAGTGAGACCACATTAGCAAGTGTGGTTTATCTTCCCTTCTTGACATGCCCCGGCCTCTGATAAACCGGGGATTACTAACAGCTTTAGCAAAGCGCTGGCATAGTGAGCATAACACGTTTCATTTGCCGACGAGAGAGATGACGGTGACACCCGAAGATGTCTACCGGATTTTGCGCATCCTTGTGATGGGCGATCTAGTATATTATGATCTCAGTGAGCGGGGTGGGATAGATGCACTTTGTCGAGTGTTTGAGGATGATGAGATAGGCGGATACGATATTGCGTGGCAGGAGATGCTAGAGCTAGGATATACCACATTACCGACTATGCTTGCTAGATTTATTGGAGGCTTCCTTTGTCCTGATCACAGGTCAAAGGGATTATCTGTTGGATGGGGTAGTCTACTTGAGCAGATGGTGAAAAAGGGAACCCGATTTGCATGGGGGTCATGTATGTTGGCGCACTTGAATCATGATCTGCACTAAGTTGTGTACCAGGGATCAACTGTGTTATCAATAGGGGTGACCGTGCTTCAGATATGGGCCTGGGAGCATTTACCTATCACACGACCATTGGTTGGCAGAGAGAGACCTGTAGGCAAGCCTTATGCTAATGGATATCCTAGTATCATTGTCCAGCAAAAGCTGGGCAAATTGGAGTACTGGCAACGGACCTTGGATGATCTGGATACTGTGATATGGAGGCCATATAGGGATTGCGAGATTTGGCCCAAGGATGCATTGGAGATACCATATATATTCATGATGTGATATCTGATTGGATCGACACTCTATGTCATTGAGCGATTCCTTTGTATGAGGGTGTTGAGACAGTATGGCAGGATACAGGGGATACCACAGGGTACAGCTCATTATGCTCGTCGAAGATTGGATGTGGCTACTTGGGGGCCTTCTATTTCATATGATCAGGCTTGTGCCGACTATCGATCATTGAGGCCACTTGATTGGAAATATCTTCCAGGTGTGATGGATAACGGGATGACACATGAGTACGTCATGCATTATACTATACATAGGTTTCTGAGGCTGACACATCCAGATGAGCCAGAGCCAGAGCCAGTCTTAGATGAGGATGATGAGAGGCTACGATGCAAAGCTCCTAGACGACGGAGGGATGGTGGGGGGGAGGAGGTGGAGGTAGAGATGATAGTGGAGATGGAGATGGATATGGAGAAGATGTAGGAGATCATGGTGCTGGAGATGATGATGGAGGAGATGATGATGGGGGGGATGGGGGAGATGATGATGGGGGAGATGGTCGAGCAGTGGTAGTGGCAGCGGTAGGCACACCAAGAGCTAGTAGTTCTAGATCTGCCATAGATGTATATACAGATTGGATGGCCTAGGTGGTCAGACACAGGAAATCAGGTCCAGGGGATCAAGGGCATCAGGTTCCAGAGTAGGAGGTTCCCCTGGTTGAGAAGGTACCTATGACAGTATCACGGGATGAGCAACCATAGGAAGAGGCACCTAGACAAATCCTCATTAGGATCTCGTCTCGTTAGTAGCAGGCTCAGATTACAGACTTAAAGGCTCAGGTTCAGCAGCTAGAGAGCCGACTAGTAGAGAGGGACTCTCAGATGGCCCAGCTAGAGACTTAGATGGCTTCTCTCCTAGTCGAGAGAGACGCAGCTAGGGATAGGTGTCAGCAGGCCGAGGCACAGGTACAGTTGTCAAGAGAGTCTTTTTTAGGGAAGATCCCTGAAGATGATGCATCAAGGGATTCGAGAGGCTGAGTATTACAGGACCTGATACTTTACTGTTGTTCCTCCTGATCAGAGGGCTCCAGGATTTTCATAGCTGAGCAAGAGATTGGGACAAAGCCAGACTGAGAGTCAAGGAATGACAGGGCCACTTCAGAGAGCCCCCCCAAGTGGGGACTCGAGTACAAGGGTACCAGCTGGTGTTACTCTACTTGCCACATCAGGACAAAGTTTCGCTCCGTATCCTAGTGGTCACACTGATATGGGACATTGATCCATTTATGTACACACATTTTTGTGATGAGATATTGATGATTCTTGTGATGTATATTTGTGATGTATCTTATATATTTTGTGATGTCATTGTACCTTGGACATTGATCTTGTTTTGATGATATGATATGCAGTCGATCGCATTCGCTCTACATGACCTATGAGATGATGGATGCATGTTATTTGATATATGATTATGTTGTGTCGTCACTTTCATGATGTATGCTTGATGTATGCTTTAATTTCTATATTCTTATGAATTCTAAATGATGCATATATGATGATGCAGTATTTACATGATGTATGCAAATGAAAATATGTATGGTGATGTTTATAATTGCTATGTGATGCATGTGCAATGTAATGCTTTCTATGTTTATGATAATTTTATGATTTTCTCATGCATGTTAATATGAGATGGATGTAATGCAATGTAATGATGCTATTTTATATGATTTGAAATTAGATGAATGCTATGCAATGATCTTACTAAATGAATGAATGATTTGATGCTTTATATGAATGATGCCTTAGTATGCAATGGTCACATGAGATGAACTATCTTATCATGCAGGATGAATGAATTGATTATTTTTGTTATTGTCCAATGTAATCAATCATATAATAAGAGAGATAACACCATGTTAGTCTTTGGCCTTGGAAAAAATGAGCATTGTGATCCCATGCAGAATGAAATGCAAATCTATTTTAAAATGCAAATGCAAAAATGGAATGCAATGCAGTGATCAGACCAGTCATGGATTTATTGCTTTGTTTCATCATTGAGCCTTTTAAAATATGGGAGGTGAGTGCAAACATCAATGGTATAATTGAACCATGATGACCTGAGCACTACTTTCCTGGGTTTTGATATTTCAAGTTAGCACAAGCATCGAGGTATAATTGAACTAAGATGACCAAAGTGTTGCTTGCGTAAAACAGGTAGTATTAACCATTTCTATATGCAAGTCTGAAATGTCTTCCATGATACTCCGATGATCATGTCCTGAGACAACTTTGCACATATGAATGATTAATTTACAGACATTAGACAAGAAAAATATCATGTTCCTTCCTTGTTCCTCTAGTCAAAGACATCCTGGAGTTACTCAGAAATCATGATAGCGAAAATCAAAATAAAATATTTGAACCATTATTGCCAAAGTGTTAAAATCATGAGTCGAGATATATCATCCATTGATATGTGTTTTGTCATGTTTAGATTGATATGTGATTGTTAATGGTTGACAATGTGGTCTTATGTTCAATGTTGGATGTATCTCAGTTTTTCACTTGACATGTGATGTCTAACTGTTGTTCTACCTGTTTGATTAAGCTCAAAATGATCAAAACTTTTTGCCCCCAGCCAGATTCAGGATTTTGCCCCCAGCCTAGAAACAAACCTTTATTATGATATAGTCAATGATCCAAACCATGACAAGAAATCACCTAGGATGCCTGCATATGTACAAAGGCCTTATGATGGATATGAACAATGCTGATGGAAAAGAATGCAAGCGGAAGAATGCATGAACCAATAGATGGAAGAGCTAGCTGACAGATAGCGCCTGTTTGCCAAGTTTTCACTATTTGTTTTTATTGCTCTTTTTCTCATATTTGATTTTTTTTATTTTTTTATTGTTTTTTTTACTGTTTTTGTATTTTCTGATTTTTCATTGTTTTGGGATTTTTCAGACATAAAACTTCTTCAGATGCATGCTATTGTCTTGTGTTGATAGCTGATATGCTCCTGATCCAAATATTGTTGTGACCACAAATGGACCTAACCAGTTTGGTTCAAATTTTCCTTTCTTTTCTCGATCTGACTGATTTCGTGGATTTTCCTTTAGTACTAGTTCTCCAACTTGAAAGATTCATGGTTTGACCTTGTGATTATAACTTCAGCACATTCTTTTTTGATATACTTTTAAATAATCAAAGGTATTTTGTCTTCGTTCATGGATCAATTCTAACTCTTGCAGTTTAGATACTCATTGTTCTTCATCTAGAATAAGATCTTTTAGTGATACATGTAGAGAGGGTATCTCTACTTCGATTGGCAATATGGATTTTGATCCATATACAAGAGAGAAAGGTGTGGCACCTGTCGATGTGCGGTTACTAGTGCGGTAGGCCCAAAGAGCAGGGTTTAGTTGAATATGCCAATCTTTCCCTGCATCGTTCACTATCTTTTTAAGGATTTTCAGAATAGTTTTGTTAGATGCTTCTGCCTGCCCATTTTTCTGTGGATAATAGGGTGTGGAGAATCTGTGCTAGATCTTGAACTTCTCACATAGCTCTTGTACATCTTGATTTTTGAATGGCCACCCATTATCAGTGATAATAGTCATTGGTATCCATAGCGATAGATGATGTAATTCAAGATAAATGCAGCAATTTGTTTTCCTGTGATATTGATGAGAGGTACAGCCTCAATCCATTTTGTAAAATATTATGTAGCTACAAGGATGAATTTGTGACCATCAGATGAAGAAGGATTTATCTTTCCTACTAGATCAAGACCCCATTGACAGAAAGGCCAAGATGTTGCTAAAGCATGAAGTTCTTGTGCTAGTGCATGAATCAAATTCCCATGGATTTGACATTATTTGCATGTTCTAGCTATTTGAAAAGAATCTCGTTCCATAGTCGGCCAATAATAGCCCAAGCGTATGATTTTTTTTGAAAGGGTAAGATCACTTGAATGAGTGCCACAAATGTCATTATGGACTTCATTTAAGGTCTTCTCAGATTCTTCTTGTTCAAGACATCTTAAAAGAGTACCATCTAGACCTCGTTTAAATAGGGTATCCACGACAAGAGTATAATGGGAGGATTGGCGAATAAAGTTTCTCTTTTAATTTTTTGATAAGTCGGGAGGTAAGATGTTATCTTTTAGGTATGTGTAATTTTGGCCATAGCGGGAGGAATCATGTCCAATAAGTTGATAGATGGTTTGGGAATCATGACAATTATGAGAAGGGTAAAACAATTCTTCAACCAGGAATTCATAACGCTCTCGATTTTCTTGTGTTTGTAATAGAGAAGCAAGTGTTGCCATGGCATCTGCTGCTTTGTTATCATTTCTTGGAATTTGTTCAAAAGTGATTTCAACAAAATATTTCTTGAAATCATCCACCATCTTTTTGTAGGCCATGAGTTTGTCATCTTTTTTTTGATAGTCATCATTGATTTGATTGATGACGAGTTGAGAGTCTCCAAAGACCTGAAGTTGTGTAATGTTCAATTCTACAACCATTTTGATACCTATAACCAAAGCTTCATATTTTGTTGCGTTGTTGGTGCATGGGAAGCTTAATTTGTATGCTTTCGGAATTGTATGGCCTTGTGGTGTGATGCATATAATACCTGCTCCTGATCCATGCTATGTATATGAACCATCAAAGTATAATTGTCATGTTTTTGTGGTGACTGTTAAGATATCAACATCAAGAAATTCAATTTGCAAAGGACAATCATCTTGAAGTGGTGCCTCAACTAGCTGGTCTGCAATGACTTGTCCCTTGATAGCTTTTTTGTCTACATACTCAATATCAAACTCACTTAGGATCATGATCCATTTTGCTAGTCATCCTATCAATGTTGTCTTGTTAAGCAAATGCTTCAATGGATCGATTTTAGCTATCAACTTGATGGAGTGAGATAATAGATAGTGTCTAAATTTTTGAGAAGCAAAAACTATCGCCAAGCATGCTTTTTCTGTTGAGGAATAATTGAGCTCATATCCCACTAGTGTTTTGCTGATGTAGTAGATGGCCCGCTCTTTTCCTTCATTATCTTGTTGTGCAAGCAAAACTCCTAATGATACTTCAGTGGTTGATACATAGAGCAATAATGGCTTGTCTAGAATTGGTGACATTAGAATGGGTGGTTGCATGAGATATGCCTTGATCTTGTTGAATGTGTCCTCACATTGATGGTCCCACTTGAAATGAACATTTTTATGCAATAGATGAGTAAATGGTTGACATTTATCTGCTAGTTGAGCAACAAATCGTCTAATTGACTGCAGTCTTCCTTGTAGTGATCTGAGTTGACTTATATTCTTGGGAGATGCCATTTCCATGATTGCTTTGACCCTAGATAGATCTAGTTCGATACCTCTAGCTGAAACAATGTATCCCAATAGCTTTCCTAAAGTGACACCAAAGGCACATTTCTTAGGATTCAGCCGTAGCTTGTACTGTTCTAACCGGTCAAAGATCTTTTCCAGTATCTCTATATGTTCTTCTTTGTTGTATGATTTTGCCAAGATGTCATCCACATAGTCTTCCATGAATGTATGCATCATGTCATGGAATATCATTGTCATAGCTCTTTGATATGTGGCACCCGCGTTCTTTAGTCCAAAAGGCATGATGTTCTAGCAGAAACTACCCCACAGACATATGAAAGCTATCTTTTCTTGATCTTTAGGTGCTATTTTAGTCTGATTGTATCCGGAGAAACCATCCATTAAAGAAAACATGGAGTGTCCAGCTGTTAAATCTACAATTATGTCAATGTTAGGCAAAGGAAAGTCATCCTTTGGACATGCATTATTAAGATCTCTGAAGTCTGTGCATACTCTGATACTTTTGTCTGGATTTGAAACAGGAACGATGTTTGATACCCATTGAGGATATGCTATAGTTCTGATGAATCCTACATCCGGTAATTTTTTTAGTTCTGCTTTGACCAGGAGAGCGATATGTGGATGCATCTTTCTTAATTTCTATTTGACTGATTTGGCTCCTGGATTAACATTTAAGTGATGCATAATAAGCTCTGGATCCAATCCTAGCATGTCTGCATATGACCAGGTGAAATTGATTTACCGTCGTTTAAAGAATTCCATATATTCTTTCCTTTCTTCTTCTGACAGAGAAGTTGTTGGATGTAGGATCTTTGGTTGCTCTGTTGTCCCAATGTTAATTGCTTCTATTTCTTGATAGTACTTAGGTAAAGTGTCAAATCTCCCATCTTCACGTGGCTCGAGGAGGTTTTCTTAGATGTGTCTTTTTTTTTTACTTTTTCCTGATCTAATGTTGCCAAGAAATGGTTTTCAACATTAGACCTAATATTGTTTTCTTTATTTTCTTTTTTGCAACTAGGAGATTTGGCACCCACTTGACTGGAAGATGCATTGTTGAAATTCCTGGTGGAAGTTGTTGCGGGTTTGATTGCATTAAGATATACTAATATGGCATGGTCATTCAGAAAGGTATCAATGGCAGTATGTCCTTCATTTTCTCATTCAATAAGTTCGGGGTGGATTAGAGGTAAGGGATCATCAGGTTGAGATGTTTCGAGAGTATTTAGGGTCATGATTGAGTTATCAAAGTTTTTGATATATATGTCAATGTCTAGAACGATACCCTCATCAAAATGACCTCGCACAAAAAAGTTCTTGATCGTCCTCAATTAAGTCCAAGTCAGTCGAATGTGATTCTAATTCAAGTGAACTAGTTCCTAACATTTGCCCTGCATACGTGTGAACTATATCAACTCCTACATCTTCTTCAAAGCAATTTTCTTCAGCTGATTCTTCAGAATGATAGGAATCCCATTCCCATTTGTCAGAATATGTCTCACTTGCAGCTTGCAATCTACAAATTTGTTCATATAGCTTTTGATGTGTTTCTTTTATTTGTCTTGCTATATCCTTTCTTCTTTCATATTCAACTTCTTTTGGACTGAGATTGAGTTATGTCAACTTTACTATCATTTCTCCTTGATTAGTACTAGGTTCATGCTTTTTTTGATTGAGAGTTAATGCTACTTGGGAGGTATCATTGGTTTGTTCCTCTTGTTGGTTTGTGGATTGTTTCTTTTGCCATTTCATGTTTGTCTGTTCTTGTTGCTTTGCAGATGCTTCTTCCCTTTCAATTGCAATTTGTTCTTGTCTATTTTCATATTCCTCTTGGTGCTGATTAGAGAATGTGTCTTCTGGTGGAGTAACTTGTCCATACCCTAAGCCTGTTGTGTTTGTGGCCTGTTGAGTATGAGGTTGGATAGGTTCTAAGATACCTTCTTTTCTTTTTCGTATAGGACATGTTCCAGTGTATCCCATCCTTTGAAGAATGTTGAATCCTTTTCCATATTTTTTTGTAGGTATTCTGACATTGTTGACCTTTTGTTGAACTTCTTCATCTTTGTATAGCCATTGTAGCACATCTTTGTCTTTTGTCTCCTCTGATAAGGTTCCAGCACTAATGAATGCTCCATCAAATATTGGAAGATGTTTCACAATTGGTTGTTGTTTAGAGTTTGATGGTTTTCCAAAGGATTTAGGAGAGAGTGGTAATTGTGGTATTGAGTATTCATCATTCCCTCGATCTCTTAGCTGCATTTGTTTTTCCATACTTGATAAAATAGAGGCAAATGATTATTCCTTGGATTGTGTGTTCGAAGATTATGCCTCCCTGTTATGAGGAACAATGACTTCTTGAGCCATTTTTAGATTGCTGCAGTATTGAAATGGATTTGAATCTGCAGGGATTGTGATTTCTTGTCCATTGTAGGGAAATTTGACACACTAATGATATGTTAATGGGACAGCTTGCAAGTCATATATTCATGGTCTCCCCAGGAGTACATTATATGATAAGTCCAAGTCTAAAACTTGGCATGTTGTGTCTTTCTGCAAAGGTCCCACTCTGATGGGTAGTATCACAATTCCCTTGGAGGAACTTTCTTCTTCATCATAGGCTTTTATGGTGATCTTTTTCTAGGGATCAACTACAACTTCTGAATATCCTAAGGCACGAACAAGACTCAATGATCAAATATTTAGGCTAGCTCCACCGTCTATTAGAACACATTTAACTCGCGTTTTGTGAATGAGGACCTCAATATGCAAAGGAGCGTTGTGGGGATGTTGCAAGGACATGTCATCTTCTTCGATAAATGATAAGCAGTGAGAAGTTGTGAGGTGTCCCACCATGGTTTGGAATTGATCTATATAAAGATCTTTGGACATTGTGGTATCTACTAATGCTCGTTCAAGAATTTCTTTGTGTGCAGGTGAAAGCTTTAAAAGTTCTAAGATGGATATTTGTGCGAGTGTTTTCTTTAATTGATCCACTAGATTGTATTGTTTGGTAGTGGATGATTCGTTTGTTGTAGGACCTGGCAAAACCACTTTGGCTTTGTTTCGTGTGATAACATGAGCAGGTTCTTGATGTTGTTGCTCTTTAACTACAATCACATTTACCACATTGTCATATGTATGAGCATAGTTTACCTTTGATTTACCTTTACCATTCTGCCCTGTTGATGATTCACCCTTCTCATAATTAGGAAGCAGAGTTTTGAAAGTTGTGTGAGATTCGTTTGTTGTATGTCCATCCACAGTTATTATTCCATTATCAATCAAATCTTGGATGACATGTTTTAATTATTGGCAAGCATCTGTTTGGTGTCCTTTGTTTCGATGGAAATCACAATAATGGTTGTCATTCCACCAAGCAGGTTTTACCTTAGGTTCAAAGTTTCTTTCTTCTGGTAAATTAATCAATTTTTTTGCGATAAGCATTTTTAATGCGGATCCAAGGGGTTCACCAATGTTTGTAAATTGTCTTCGAAAGAAATTTTTTATGGTTGCTTTTTGGTGATTCTTGTTTTGCTAAGCTGCTACTGAGTGATTGGATAAATTAAAAACTAGTTGCTTTGGTTTCACATTGTTGTTATCCACTATCCCATCATTGACGACATTACGATTTCTATTCCAAAACTTCGGTTTATCATTGTGATTGTTATTTTTAGTGTTGTTAGGAGGGTGAACTCCTTCTTTGAAGATTTTCAACTCACCTTTCTTTATCATGGCTTCCTCCATTCTGATTCCATTATCAATCATTTTTGCAAAACTTTGTTTTCCTTGCATTTTTAAGTAATAACTCATTTGATCATTTAAGTTGTCGATGAATATGTCCATTTTTTCATATTCTGGCACTGTACGAGGATACCGCGAAGCTAACCATCTCCATCATTGTAAAAATGTCATGAAAGGTTCTTCACTCTTTTGTTTGGCATTACATAGGTCTAGCATTGTTACTTCATGCTAGATGTTGTAAGAGTATTGTGAAACAAACTTATCCACCAATTCTGAGAATGATCAAATTCCAGGTGTAAGTTTGGAGAACCATTCCATAGCTAATCTAGTTAATCTTTTTGGGAATAATCTCATCAAGTAGGTATCCTCATGTGAAAACTCCATATTCATTGTGCAAAATTCTCATATATCATCTTGGGGGTCAGTGCTTCCATCATATTTTTCATATCTAGGAGTTTCAAAACCTATGGGAAATGGTCTCATGTTTAGGTTTCTGTCGAATGGATAAGGACAAATTTCTTGAAGTGAGTATCTTCTGACATTTCCTCTTTGCATATCTTGAATTTGTGTTTGTAGTGTTTGTATTTGTTGTGCGAGAGTTGTGATAGGATTATCCACATGATTTGTTCTTGCATAACCATGATTTTGCATTCTAGGAGGATCTTGATCTCTTCTTGTATCATCTCTGCCTCTTCTTGTATCCTCATTGGATTGAGCGTTATTTAGAATTTCTACTTCATCCCTTGTGGGAATGTAAGTTTCCTCATTGGTTCTGGTGTTACTAGGAATTGATGTGTCATTGAGTTTGAGACCAATAATATCCTCGTATTGTTCGTTATTAAGGGGGGGGTCATTTCTCTTTTGTGTCAATTTGTTCATATCAAAATCTTGGGGGAGTTTAGCACCAGATTTTGGTAACATTAGGAAATATTTTTCTTTTTCTCCCTCCAATATTTTCTGAATAAATTTATCGAATTGAGGATTTTTTTTATGTCTCTGACATGTTGTTCTATTATTTCCTCTTCAACTTGTATTTCATCTTCGTGTTCCATGTTTCTATTATCTTCAGTTATTTCAAACGTTTCTATTTCTGTTTCTGCAATCTTTCATCTATGAGCCCTGGTTAGAACGGGCATACACGTGTTTTGAACATTTTGCGAGATTTAAATCTTGAGTAATGTGTCGTTATAAGTGATCAATTGTTGAGGAAATGATCTTTTCAAGTATTTGTTTGTTTGCAAGTTTTTCGATCTTAGTTTTGGAGTGCAGATTTTGTGATTTTTGATATGACCAAGTTCAATAAGAATGATATATCCTATGATAAAGAATGAGGTTATTCTGATCAAGCATTGTAGTTTCATGATTAAAGGATGATAGATCCTGATGAGAAACTATGTTTGAACGATCAGTTTATCAAAGACAATGTGATGTTGCACTTAAGGTGTTTGATCTTTAACTTGTTTGAGGTGAATACTTGAGACCTTTGTGTGTCTTGTTCTTGAATCTATTTTGACAGAAGATAACATGATTGAATGACCTAAGAAGATGACCTACTCTCTATGTTTGACTTTTTGAGAAATGGGTTGTTTTTGTTTTCTGATTTTGATGCAATTTACTAGAAACGCAGACAAAATGACTAGGAACTCTGCTATACTGACGAAAAACGTTGACAAAGTTACCAGAAACGCTGCTAAATTGACCAAAAATGCTGAGAAACAGACCAAAAATGTTGACAAATAGAACAGAAATGCTGACAAACAGACCAGAAATGCTGACAGACTGACCAGGAACTCTGCTCTACAATAATGATGTGTAGACTTAGCAAATTAAGGAGATTTCAATTTTGACCCAACTTTATGATTTTCATACTCAGAGAATGGATATTTAGACCTAACAAGTACAAACTAGGAGATCTAATGCTGCAACATGAGCAATTTGACAGGCAACTCACAAGAGTTGTTGATTAGACCAAGGGAGCTAACCTTTAAACCAAGAGAGCTACTGTTTAGACTAAGAACTTTGTTGTTTAGACCAGGAACTCTACTATTTAGACCGAGAATTCTTCTATTTAGACCAGAAACTCTAATGTGCTCAACCTTGGAGATTTAATGTTGAAATATGAGAAAGTTAACATTCACACCAAGAGAGCTGACGTTTGGACTAAAAATGTGATTGTTTGGACCGTAGATGCGACTGTTTGAACTGTAGATGTGACTGTTTGGACTGACAGTGCTAATGTTTGGACCAAAAGAGATAATGTTTGGACTGTGAATGCGATTGTTTGGACTGATAGAGCTAATGTTTGGACCAAAAGAGATAATGTTTGGACTGTGAATGCAACTGTTTGTGCCGTAGGTGCAACTGTTTTGACTGAAAGAGTTAATCTATTGTGAAACTTCTGAATTTGACCATTTGAAGTTTGATTTTTCAATGTTTGTTGTATTTCAATGGATGAGATCTTGACTTGACTTACAAACACAGAATTCAGATTGTATTTTTGTCTCAACGGACACATAAAGTGTATGTTCAAGAAGCTTTAAAGAAAGCCCAAGTTTTCATGAGTTTTGAACAATTGAAAACACATCAATCAATCTATCCTAAGGAGATTGGCTTCATTATTAGTTATTAGCCCACAACTTGGTACCTTGTCAGCTCACATAGCCTTGTCACCCCCTAAAGGGCACCCATGTTTTTGCCTTTGCGAGAGCTAGTGGAGTCCCATTATGAGCCTAGCAATAAGGTCTCAAAAGGGGAGTTCGGATATACACTCAAGAGGGACATATGGTGAGTATCTTAAGGAGAGATTCTTCCCCCTCCATGCACTAAGAATTTAATAAAGTTCGGAGGTAAACCAGGTAGCTTCTAATTTACTTGGAACTGGTAAGGGATCTGTTTCACATGTCGAGGTATAAACTCAATTAAGAGGTCTCCCAGCCTTGAAAACCAAGGCTTGATATACCCGAAGGTACGGAGGAGAGCTATCCCCGAGCACTATCATTGACTTGATTTTCATCAAATCACATTTATTTTATAATGGGTTGGAGTACTTGGCGTTAGTTGTTCCCACTTGGGTCATTCCCCTCTCACCGGCCTTAAGGACTTTAAGAGTTATTAGCTCCTTGGGAGGGCAGGCTCGCTAAAGATATGCACTATTGAAAGCAAAGGATGAGTCTGGCTTTCTGATCACCTAAGAAAGGTGAGAGCATACTCGCCTATCATCAAAACACATAAGACATGTTTGTTCATTTCCATTGTAATTAGTCTATGTGCCTAATTTAACAAATATAAGTGCAAAATCTTGTGGCTGGAAACAAAGTTAGTATTTTATATTGCATTCTTTGACGGCGAAATAGTTGATGACTTCGATCTTTCACAGCGAAATAAGTACCTGCAAAACCAACAATCTGCAAATTAGGTTCGAGAAAGTGACAGTCCGGAAGCAGAAATGAGGAATGTAACATACAATATTTGCAAAATCAATAAAAACTGAAAATGCCATCAAATTGACCAAGAAAGCCATCATATGTGCCAAGAATGCTTCTCTGCACACCCAAAACAGTGCTCTGTACACCAGAAACGTTGTCCTGCACACCAGAAACGTTGTTCTGCACACCAGAAACATTGTCAAATAGACTGAAAACATCGGGAAATGTACCAAAAATGCCACAATACAAACCAAAAACGCTAAAGTGCAGTCTGAAAACGCTAAAGTACAAAAAAATATGAAAACAGAGTTGAGAAGTCTCCCAAAAATGTCATTTGAGGTGTCGGAACGCCACAATAGAGACCAAGAACGCGATTCAGGAGCCCAAGAGAGCTAATCTGCACTCCAAAAGAGCTAATCAACCTATCAATGAAATTTTCTACAAGTAAACTTGTTAAAGATCAAAGGGGCTAGGCCCCACGGCGGGCGCCAATTAATGTGATGCTAAAAATGTGGTATATAGGAGGAATACACATATAATGAGACAATTAAATATAATTGAAAAGCTTAATTAAAAACTAGATTAGAAATGCAAACCATAAGCCTTCCTTGAAATGTCCCATTTTCCTCTATTCTTGAGGACCTTGAAGGTGTTGGATTGATGGGCTCTCAATGGAGCAATGACCTCCAAAGTGACAACTCAAGAGTTGATCAGCTTATTTGATCATGATTGACTATGGAGATGATATGAAATGTATGGTTTAAGAAACTAGATTAACATGCTATGATTAATCCAAAAGCTAATTACTAGATAATTGAAAATGCAAATTGCCTATAGTAATGATGCCTAAATTGATATGAGATGGGATCCTTATTGCTCCAAAATGGGGGATATTTATAGGAATCCCAAGGCCAAAGCTGAGGTGGCAGGAATCAACGGTCCAGATCTGATTTGAAGATATCAAGGGCCAAGATTGAGGAAGTTGGAGAAGAGGTTGGAGGAAGGGACACTTGTCATCTCTGTGGTGACAAGTGTCAAGGAGCCTTGCTCATGAGAGTGCAAGTGTCCAAGGGAGGAAACATGTGGCAAAAGTGCCATGTGTCTCAAGGAGAGAATATCCACACCATGGGAGGTTAGGATGAGGAGGTTAGAATGTGCAAGATAGGATAGGGTTAGTTAGACCCAAGATTAGATTGAATGGGTTAAGTTAGGGGATGGTTAGGTTAGGTGGTTAAAAGTTAGGAGCCATGTGCTCATTTGAATTTAGAAATTCAAATAATTGGAAAAATGGTAATTAATCTCAACAAACTTGAGTTTGTTAATCTTAATTAGGGATTAGAAGAATTGATTAATATGGGGAGACATTAATTAATTTAGAATTAATTAATCAAAGGGGGATATGAAATGAACTATATAAATAAATCATTTAGATTTATTTATTAGTAGATGAATAGAGAAATTAATTAAATTGCTTGTGAATTCAATTAATTGGGAAGGGGAATTAATCAAATAACTGTGTATTTAATTAACTATCTCCAGGCCATTTTGAGGTGTATACATTTAGCAATGGATTTTGTCTTTAATGCATTGGAAAAAAATTATAAATTTGAATGTTGGAGTAGACTACATTAATACAAAATGGTGGGTTTTGACCATTACAATCTCATTATAAAATTTAATAAATAGTAATTCTATTTAAATACTCAAGGTATTCTTGCTAGCATTAAAATAGGAGTTGAACCTAAATATATAGTCAATTTTGAATAATTATGTATTTAATCTATAAGAATGTAATATTTGTCATTCAACTTAAATTGAAACAAAATTTTCACATACCATACTCCTTGTGTTTTTCTTCCTTGTTGCGAGTGTGTTCTCCATTATGAGTCCCTTTTTGATATTATTGGGCATACCTTCACTTGGAACCTTGCATTACAACTGTATCAAATTTGATCTCATAGCCTATGTTTTGGCTTGTGGAGAGCTGAAAACATTACATGTCATTGACCAAAGTGTACAACAAAGAGATTTCTATCCTCCATAAAATTTGAGAATGGGTAGAAGGTAGTATAGATATCCTCCAATGTATTGGTCATTGTGGAGTTGTGTCATTTAATTTTAGGACTTGATTTTTGAGGAAGGGAAGAATTAAAAAAATAGTTATTGTCAATAGATGAAAGAACTAAGCAACTAAAATAAAAAATCTCAAGAAAAATTGTTGTGACTTCTATGAGATATTGGAGGCAATGGAAATACTTAACAAAGAGATATGGATGTACAATAGAGTGATGATGAAGCGCACACTATGCACATGGACAAGGTTGATGAAGACTTCATAGAGGGAAGACTCCTATGAACCATCTTCTAGAATTATGACATGTGACATATTCCTTTCAATCTACTAGAAAAATAGATATATTTCTTTTTTTTTATTTACTTAATCCTAATCAATTTATCTACACCTAGGAAAGTAGGTATTGATGACATATTACATTCTTTTAATAAGTCAACATGAGCTTATCACAAGTAAAATTCTAGTCCCATTGAGTGAGAGTAGTGTTGAGATCAAGAATGCATGGGTGGTTTTAATGTTTGTTTGAAACTTGTACAAGTTATCAAGCATATATAGCAGTAGATGGTTATGATTAGGTGTTCATGATCAAGTGAGAGGAAAACCAAATTAATTGTAAAACCAATGGGAAATTATGGGAGGTGAAATGAATGGCTGATTAATCTTAATTTGACACAAACGATTTAAATGCCTTGATTTTTTTTTTATTATTACTATTCAAGGCATTGAAAGTAGGATCATGGTGCTAGATAAAGAAATTGCAATATTTAAGGTTCTCAAAGGTTTGTTGAGTTTTTGAAGCCTATCATTAGATATTTTGGCACTTTGTGAACCTAAGAAGAGATGTTCAATTGAGTAATTATTTGACATGGAAAATTTTGTTTTAAGCCATTAAGTTTATGCAATGAAGGATAGACCAAGTTAAATAAGAGGATAAAACCTACAATTTTGTGTTTATTGATTCTAATGATATCTAATAAAATTCTGATATAGGTAGTCCCCTATGGAACATATAAGCTCCTTTTTATCTCTCTCAACCATATTTTTTTATTATTTTTTCTTAATGATTAAATAGTTTACTTGTGTGGCTTGCCTTTTCAATCATTTTATCTTTTTGTTTTGGTTTCTCTTACTAACTTGTCCTACATCTACTTTGGTTATATAAAATATGTAATCTCTCAATCATGCCTATAATCAATGCAATATTTTCATGTTAAATTTATCATATTATTAATAGAATGAGAGAGGGCCCTTATAATCGACTTGAATTTCAAAAAAAAATGTGTAAAATCTTCAAACCTCAATTAATAATGTTATATGGATCATCATCAAATAGATTGTTCTTATCTTAATGGTTTACAACAATTTTTAATATCATCTTAATGATTCCCATCTTATTATAGTCATAACAATTGTCATTGAGAACTCGTGTCCAGCATAATTTTGAACTGTGAAGTGACTTGACTCTAAAATGTAATCATGATAATTTGAACCATCTGGAATGTCTTGTAAAATAATGCAATAATTATGAGAAAGATTATGCTAGTAATATGTGTGAAAAAATGGTAAATGTAGTCATTATAATTACAATTATATAGAAAAGTATTGAAGTTTTTTAATCAATATATAGTAAGGTAGTGGAAAGTGCCAAAAGATATGCCTCCAAATTGGAGGACCCCATCAACATACTATAAAGTATATATAAATGTATGTAGATTACAAAAGTTTCAAATATCAACAAATATTCGACGAATTATCATCTAATAGATTGTTCTCGTCTTATTCATGTGGTTTGCAACCACCTTTAATGTTTTGAATTTCAGCATTATATTTTGTCATTGTATGTGTTGGATATATGTAGAATAGGAGAAATACCATTTGTAGTATCATTATTGTACTTGTGGAGTCATATTCACTTGTTCTTTTTGAACATTCTAATTTTTCTTTGGAATCCATATGGAACTAGCAGCTTCAAACTAGGTGGCGATAAGATTGTTGAAAGTTTCTTTCTTATTCTTCATAGTACGGCATAAGGAGAAAACCATTCTTTCTTTAGTACATATGAAGGAATGAAATTATGTTATTCTTTCTTTATTAGTGGATGGAAAGAGTTATAAGATGTCTTTATGCTAAAAGGGGTATTAGGAATACTGATAGTACTTATATGAATGTGAATAAACACTATCTTTAAACTAATAATTCTAATTTAGACATAGATTATCACAATTTAATAACATCACAAGTCACACACATAATACAAAAAAAAAAAAAAAATTATTAAACTCAGATTTTGTTCACTAATTTTTATGGTAATTTGCAGCTACATACCTATCTTATCAAAATTATTTATGAATATGTAGCTAGATTTTTCATAAATGTCTACCATAGCAGTTGCAATTACCTATAAGAAAATTCCTATCCTCATGCTTTGATGGATGCCTATACCTGCCAATTGTATTTGGTTGCAAGTTTCTAAAGCCTTCTCAGCAAATTCATTTTGTTAGTATCTTGCAATCAGGGCATTCTGTGGGAACATATTTCATTGAGGCATTTTTCCAAACAGTTCAAGTGCCTTGTATATGCTTCCCGATTTTTCACATCCTTCGATCATGGCATTTGTCAAACAATTTGCATGCCTTGTACATGCTTACACCTTTTTGCATATAATTTATCAGTCAATCTACAATATTATTCATTTTTATACCAACAAAATAACTTAATATGAGTTTGAAAATTTTTAGATAGTATATAAATTTTTAAAACCTTGTAAGAGTATAATGTAAAAAAGAGTTACTTTTGGATCAATTAACATTATTGTAAGTCAAATATCTTCAAAATCATAGAGTTGAACTTATTATCTATTTTTATAATATCATGAGATTGCGATAATTCTTAAAGTTTATTGACATCAATATTAAAATAAGTCCTTAGTAAACATGATTTTTCCATGGAAGAAGCTTTTTATTCTTTGACAATGAGTGGTGGAGGTTCCATTGCAGAGCATCTAAACACATTTAACATCATTGTGATCCAATTACAATTCATACGTATGAAAGTGGATGATGAGTAGAGTGTTGGAGGTTCCATTGCAAAGCATCTAAACACATTCAACATCATGGTGATCCAATTATAATTCATAGGTATGAAAGTGGATGATGAGTAGGTTATTACACTATTGTATTTTATTTCATATTTGTGGGATGACTTGGAGTTGGTAATCAATAGTATCATCACAAAGCTTGTGCTCAAGGAGATGGTGGGTTCTTTACTCTTAGAGTTCAAACAAAAAACTTTAGATTTCATCAAATATGTATTAATCATCGAGGATAGATCAACAAACAAGGGCAAGAACAACAAAAATGGAAAAAAAGTCTAAATTTAGAGGGAGATCTAAGTCTTTTGGTAGATCTAAGGTTAAGTGGTCAAACTATGGAAATTTTGGCCACATAAAAAAGACCACAAAGAAAAGAAGAGAAGAAAAAAAGAATCTCATGATGAATCTGGCTGAAGAGATTTTCATAATGACATTGGTGATGCATTTGGTGCAACCAATTCTATACAAGCATGTGCAAATATAAGGATCACTGACTCTAGAGCTTCCCTCCATATGACTCCCCAAAGGGAGTGGTTCTTTAATTATTAGAGCATTTATGGTGGAAAGGTTTTCTTGGGTGACAAGAAATTCGTCAACATTGTTGGATGTGGTTGAATTAAGACCAAATTTGGTGATGGGAGAATTTAACATGTCTTGGGATTTTTGCACATCTTTGGTTAGAAGCAGCTTATTATTAGTTAGTTAAATGAATGATACATGTTTGTGGGCAATATTTAGTAACAACAATATAAGATGGGTTGTGAACCTATGGTGTTTGCAAAGGGAGTTTTATATTGGAACTCTATTCCACCATGTTAATACTAACACATATATAAAATGTAATAGTTTGATGGTTCATATTTATTTTGATCTTATAGCTTCAATTTCAAAGGATGTTCATACATTGAATGATTATAAGCTTATAGTTAAGAAGATTATTTTATGGCATGATCACATGACCCACATTGGTGAAAAAGGCCTTGGGGCCTTGAAATATTAAAACATGGTTGAGGTGTCGTATGATTGTTCTTTTGATTTCAACTTTTGTAAACATTGTTTATATGAAAATTAAAATCATGATGATATTCAATTGAGATTTGTTACACCTATAAGAAAGAATGGGTGTGTGGCTCTAAAGCATAAATACAAGGTCTTCTGTAGGTTCAAACATTTTAGGGCTCTTGTTAATAACTAGACAAAAAAGGATAAAAGTGAGGAAAAGTTCTCCATTTACCGATCTCGGTTTCAAACACCACAAGCATGCCTTCACCTAGTCAGCTTCTAGATAGAGTTAACACCTAGTCGGCTTCTAGATCGAGTTAACATCCACCTCTGCAAACACTAGTCAAACAAGGCTTTGATACCAACTTGATATGAAATTGATCTATTACAATAGTTGCTTAAGTGAATGATAAATTAAGTAAATGGAAACTGTCTTAAACTTAAATAAAAGCCTTTAAAAAGATATTTAATAAACTAAAAATGAGAATAAGAACATAGAAATAAAGAAGACAAAAGACCACAATTGATAATGGAGTTCACCCCAAACTGGGCTATGTCTCCAAGCCACTCTCCAATGAGTTTCCAATCCTTTATAATGCTCCAATGCTTAAATACATCAAAAGGCACCTTTCAATTTGCAGGTAAGACCTTTACATAGTCTTCTCAATAGTGTAACAGTATTCAAGTATTCTCCCCCTTTCGATTACAATAATTTGGATTTTGAAAGCCTTTAAATCCTTTATCTTGACTGAAGAAATATGACTCCAAATATAATTTTGTGAATTATAAATTAACCCTTGAGCTCTATCCCAATTGCCAAAGTTTTTACAATATATATAGGATGGCTCGAGTTCAAAATCTGAGCCCTTGTTTTTGGCCCTTATTGTTCATTACACAAACAAAAATCGATTGTGTTTCTATTCCATTACAGAGAATGCGTGTAGCGCATTGGCAAGGAGATGATGACTTTTCAATCTCTCATCGAAAGATCGTTAGAAATTATCGAGACCAAGTAGTTTGGGGTGACTTGGTCCTTCGCTTTTCAAAGTTGGATCTAATTGTTGTCGTCTACTCTGATGAATTCTCCGCTTGTGGCTCTTGGGTCACTTTCATGCACAGAGAATGACATAAATTTGTTTGTTGATAGGGGTTTGCCTAGGTCAAACCTCAATTTAGGAATTAACCCTGAATTGAAATGAAATATGAAATGAAAATTTTGAAGTAAATGTTGAATGATATAACTCAAATTTGCAATGATTGATAGAGGAAACAATGCAATGACCTTTCGATATGATCATAAGTGTTGATGCAATAACATGACAACGCCTATAAAACTCAAACATGAACATATTCTTGCATGAAAATTGTGTTGGAAACATGGTTGTCGTTGCACCAAAAGATCAACCTTTTAATACCCGATACAACCACGAGACTTAATGAATCCACGGGAAGAGGCTAAGCCATATTGCAAACCCGAGCACTGCACTACACAACACAAGGAGACCAAGGGCACACACCTTGCAACAATCCCCCCCCCTTAGCACAAGCAAGGGGTTAGAACCTATGACCCAATATCTGATACCACTTGTTGGAAACATGGTTGTGGTTGCACCAAAAAATCAAACTTTTAATGCCCGATACAACCACTAGACTTAATGAATCCACAAGAGGCGATTAAGCCATGTCACAAACTCGAGTGCTACATTGCACAGCATAAGGAGACCAAGGGCACACACCTTGCAATAAATTGATGAGATTTTCTTCATGATGCTTGAAGAATATGGTGGGATTAAATGCTACTTGAATGCTTGAGAGTGCTTGATGGAAAATGATTGATGTATGGATAGATGTCTTAGAGTGTTAGATCACTTATCTTCTTAGATGAAAATGAATAAAAGAATGCTCTTATATAGGGTTCCCAAGATAATTTACCAATTAGGCCAACCTCCAATGGTCAAATTAAGGCACAAGGACAAAAAACCATCGAGGAGATAAAGTGCACCAACCCATTTGAATTAGGGCATGTTTAAGGAAGACCATTGAGCCCCAAGCACCCTAGTCTAGATAGGGGTGACCAAATCACCCTTATCCTCCCAAAAAAGGGCAAACAAGAAAGCAATTAGGAGGGTATTATCCTAGGATGGGGTCCACTCAGTCGTGCAACCAGGTGACGTCAAATTTAGGATACAAAGGGTCAAAATGTACCTAGGGGAGAACTAGGATGGTACATGCTAAAGTAGGGGCACAAAAATACAATGTGAATTGTTCAAGGTTACAATTTACAATGCTACATTTAGCCCCCACTTTAATGGGAGTATGAGCCTATGCAAATAATCATGTTAAAGTAGAAAGATGAGGAAGACAAAGAGATAGATATATGAGAAACTAGGAGCAAGATCACAAAGAGATAAGGCATCACTAATTTAGAGGAATAAAGCCCTTAATCTTAGGATCTTAGCTCGTACAATTATCTACAAGGAGACACAAAATAAGACAAAGATAAAAAACCCAAACAAAGACAATCAAAGTCAGAAGACACACAACAAATGGGTTAGTACTAAAACAAAAAAACCCAAGTCAACTAGTTGAAGAGACCTTGAGAGTCAAAGTGTCTGAGCCACCAATCTCATTGTTGGAATGCTATTACAAGAACACAAGTAGTCACATGGAAAGAGAAAGAGCATGCACAAAGTGATGAACCATGATCCAACAAATAGCAAAGATATGAGCTCATGGGGAGGAGAAAGGAGAAAACATGGAATCCATGGGCTAGAAATTTGTGTTATGCTAGGTGATCCATGAGAGAGAGCAAGAGGGAACATGGATTCCACAGGCTAGCAAATTGTGTTAGGCTGGGTCATCCATGAAAACATGAATTCTCATAGGACAATAAGTTGTGTTATGCTATGTGATCCATGTAGGAAGGAGGAAGCAAAATAGTCTAATGATCTGTGTTATTCTAGTTTCACTCATCCTAAAAAGCAACACAAGGAGGGTTGAAAGGTCTAAAAAGTTGTGTTATGCTAGTCAACCTACCTTAAAGAAGTTGAAAAAGGAAGAGTCGAAGGGTCTAGAAAATAGTGCTATACTGGTCAACTCATCTTGTTATATATGTCATTGTCTAATTTCAGGAATTAAGCATCTCATCTAAGACTTTGATCTGGTTTTGAGCATGCAACAACCTCTATAAGACGTGCAATTGAAAATGTCTGGTTTTGGGAATGAAACATCTCATTTAAGACTTTGGTCTATTTTTGAACATGTATAACCTGTCTAAGACATAAGGATAACCAAACAAAGAACGTTGTTTGTAAGGAAATCCACGAACTTGAATTAAAAAAGGATAACCAAGCAAGGCATTGTGCAAGGAAATACACAATCTGCATTGAACATATGTTACAAGGAGGTCATGATGTATGCACCCCCCCTTAAGATGTCCACATAGCCCTATGTTGATGTCTTGAGGAAGATAGAAACAAGGATACACACCTTCATCACCAAGAAGATATCCTTTAGGCAACGATATACATAAATTCAAGCTAAAGCGACATAACTCTTATAAGCAATCTAAGAGATAGTTGTAAAAGAGATATCTTGCAACAAGTGTTATAATGCCCCGCCAGGAACCCCAAAGGAAAACCCACAACAAGGGTGAAACAATTTTATTTTTTTTAAGTATAATAATAATAAGTGTATTAATCACAACATGCACGATGAAACACAAGCAGAAGACTAACACCAGAATTCTTTAAGGGTCACCAACGAAGAATTAAACCAAAAGATAAATTCTACAATTACGATTAATTCAATAATCCACCAAAACTCAATGATCACAAGAAGCCATATGCTATAACAGATTACACCATTCAAAGGTTGAAAGGATACAATATAATTCCTCCTCAATAAGAATTTACACATATCATAAAGGAAACTGATAAATAACCTCCCAAACTTAGGATTGCATTGCTCTTCCAATACATGGCTTCACAATATACATATAAAGATACAACTTAACCAAATACAAGGTTACATAAGATCATGATACAATGACCACATAGGTCTCCAAATAACAATACTCTTCAAACATGAGATAAGCATGAGCCACGAACCACAAGAACACCTGCGAAGCCAATCCTCGCATGAAGGTACGAACAAGAGCATCCGATGGGAAGTGGCACTACCAACCGACCATGTAATTCCCAAAATGGAATCACCCCACTATGCTAGGAGATAGCAAAGGACCCTCAAGCAAGAAAAAGCCTGACATGGTCGACAGAACAATACAACTCCATGATAGCACAAAATGACTCCAGGGTATCCAGGTGACTCAACATCACAAATACACAAGTGAATCGACATCACAAAACACAAGTGAACCTAAAGAGAGAGTGTCATCACATAGCTTATGATGGTTACCATGGTCGGCATCCATAGGTCTCGGCCCCCATCTTGGGTTACCCTGGTAACCTTTCCCAAACCTCTGGCTCCAACTAAGTCTCATGCAGACCCTACTAGCCTTTCGTGAAGACAAGGTGGTCGGTTTGCCATTCCAGGCCTTCTCACTACATTATGAGCCCTGTACAAGCACTCACCTATGCGCGAGGTACAATATCTTATTTAATGTTAAAAACTACCCACCTAATCAATTAATTAGATTATCACTTTATTATCTGACTTTCGATGGGTTATCCTGCCAACCACTTTGGGTGCGGCCCCCACTTGAAAGCCACTCTCTCAAAGGACACTAAACAAACATGGTCACTCCACAAGGACCCTATGGCGAAGAAGACAACCATAACACCAATATCCAAAACAAGTGGTCAAAACAAGGACATACTGACTCTTGGTTAACCATAAGGAAAAGACACTACATAGTTAAGACAACGAAGTCATCATATATCACTTGGTCAAAGGTACCAAATATGCCACCATAGGATGACTAAACCACAGACCATAAATAACACAATATAACTCTTTGTAAGGAAAGTTAATTTCACTAAGTCCGCACTCAGAAGATCTTTGAGAAAATCGGCATCATAAGCACTTGCAACATCATTGATTGAAAATTAAATTAAACACTCTTCTATGATATTCACATCTAATCAATTTCCAAATCAATATTCCATCAAGAATGAAATCCATATTTATTTTTCAACCAAATAACAATATGAATTATACAAACGTATAATCGATTTCCATAAAACATCCAAAATTTAGCAATTTGAATTACTAATTTATGCCTTGATTTCAATAAATAAATTTATTAAATCCACATAATTAAAATCACTTTAAAAATTATCATTTGTATTCAACACTAAAAACCAAATTTAAAATATTTCATTTTATAACAAATTAAGTTCACAGCACATAAAAAGTTGTACCGCAAAGGTACAAGGTCACGCGGGGGCCAAGGCCAACCCGCGGTAGTGTTGTTGTTGAGGCAGCAAACACTACCTGTCGACAGTATTGCTACCGACTGGTAGTGCTGCTACCGACTGATAGTGCTTCTATCGCCGGTAGCAGGCTACCGACCGTAGCACTGCTACGTCCAACTGGTAGCAGTCCTACTGTCTGGTAGTACTGCTGTCGTCTGGTAGAAGTCCCACCGACCTGTAGTGATGCTACCGCGTAGCAATAGTACTGCTACCTGCGGGTAGCAGACACTACCGACCCACGTGGTGGGACTAGCCTGCCACGGGGTAAGGTAAGGTCCACATAACAAATTAAATGCATGCCTCCAAAGCATATAAAACTGATTAACAAGAAAGCAATTCATTCCCTGATCATTTCATGACACACACACACAGTGCCAAAATCCAAATAACAAAGGGATATTTACCAATAAGGTAAATGGTGAAATAAAATCACCCAAGTACCCAATAAATAAAGATTTAGGCAACAATAGAAGATCTCAACAGGTAGAAGAAGGGTTAAGACAAATTTCCTCACTTCCATACACATGAAGAATTCCTTGCATCTAGCAAAAGGCAATAACCATTTTTTGCCAACATAAACCCCAAATCTTGGGCAATTAGATACTAGAAAGCACACAACAAACTAAATATAATTCATTCTATTTTCGATAGAAGAGGTAATTCAAGAAGTTGATTTTCAAGAACAAAAACATACAACAAGTAGAGAAATGAGTGATTTCTTTCCTATAAGCAATCATATGATATAAGCTTCACAAAATCAACAATAACAGACACTCTTTCTTCCATTCCAATCATTCCATAAGAATCTACAAAGAGATTTGCATTTTTTTTAACACACAGGAAGCAACTAAAATAATTAAATTTAAATTTCAACAAGAAGAGATTATCCAACCTTGAAGCAAACTAGCAAGCAAAATGATGGAAGAACCCCAATCATTTCAAACCAAATCAAATTCCAGCTCCTCCTTCAGAATGGTTTTCCAAATTTCTCTCCCAAATTTTCTGCCCCTTCCCTTCCTGTGAATTTCCAGAAATATATGGGAAAAATCATTTCAACCTAAACTTTCTAGGTTTAAAGTTTCCTTCGCGAATCAGATTAAATTATTTAAAAAGTAAAAAGCAATCAGATTTACCTTTATCCAAAAACAATTCTTTTCCAATAAATAAAATACAAAAGTCAAATGGATAGGTAAAAAGAAAAGCTTTTATTAATTTTCTATTTCCAAAATACTTTCTTTCAACATAGGCATTTAACATTTAAATGGCTAGGCAATTACTTATTTCCTTTTCACAATATAATGATACAACTGTTCACAATGAAATAAGCCAATTTAACCATTTAATGCTTAGCAACTCATTAGTTAAATTAAATCAATAATCTCATAGCATAATAATTAACTAATTACGCCAACATAAGATAGCATCATCCATTCAATTAAATAACCATTCAAATGAACGAAAGCACGCAAAACGAAGAATGATCAAATGAGGACTCACAAATGACCAAACCAAAGCACTATGACTCACATACCGGCCAGACGGGAAAGACAATCGACTGACAACACTCACATGAGTGTAACTGTGGGTCAAGTTAGGGTCCAACAACTATCTCCTCCACTCCCATCGGACATATAAGGCACACTCAGAACTGTGAAGTCAGGTGGATTCGATACCCCGTACCTACCCGATACTAGTACCTACAATGTCCTACACCAAAGAATCCACACGTGCATATAGACAAATATATATATAGACATGACACGCACACCGATGAAGGAGAATTGTGAGGTTCCCTATCTCACTGGAGTGAGTGAAGAAAAATCATCCCCTCGCATCCCAATACACTTGCAAACACGCAACATATAAATAATGCATCGCACATATAAGGTAAGAGTGTCAGTCCATGATAATGACCCATAAAATAACATTATTCATAAGCACTGAGATACTGCATACAATCATACACCTCAAATCTAGATAAAGCATGAAATAACATCGCATAAAATCTGAATCAATATACAATAATGTTCCATGGAAGTCAATCAAAAACATACAAAAAGAGTCTGATTGAGGAGAGGTACTACAAGTGTAGAGGGATCTTTTTGAGGGATGCATGGAGGAAGAGAGCTTTACCCCAAGATATTCATCTCCAAAAATAGAGGGGGCATTTGATAAAGATAACATTTTTTAAAAGGAGAAGGAAACTAAGAATACACACCTTCTACTATTGCTAGGAAAAAGTGGATTCTTAGTAAAAGATTGCACGCATTCACTAAGGAGAGATCATTCATAAGAAGATGCACCAATATAAATAAAGAACAAGTCCAACCAAGGGACATATATGTAATTGCATGGAGGACCACTCTATGTAAGAAAGGACCTCAAGATATGAAAAATGCAACTCAAAGGAAAAGGCAATCTTTGAAAAAGAGAATTAAAATCTTATTCTTGCCTCCCAAGCATGGAGACAAGGAAGAATGACTATGATGTTATTGTCCAAGCATGATTGTAATTTAAATTATACTACCATAGATGAAAAAAAACCCCAATAAAGGTAAGCTACCAATGTCATAGGGTAAGGAGCAACATAATAAGGTGAATTGAATGTAAAGGTACTACTTATTTACCAAGAAAAGGCATAAGATTAGTTGTAAGAGTAAGACAAGCTCTATCAAATCGGTCTTGAACAAATTCTTTAAAAGCTTTACAATTTCCAAGAGAATGAGAATAACTATTATGAAAGAGACAATACACATTACCATCTTTGTTCTTATAATTATTGATATATCTTATGAAAGAAAAAGTAACATTCTTATCATATTTCAATCTCCAAAGAATTCTTGTAGCTAGTTTTTCTTGATTGCCAATATAAATAGGTTTTTTCTCTTGAGATGTAGGGCAAGGTATATTAGTGGAGGAAGAAGGGTTGTTTGATGGCGGAATATTCTTGGATGGACGGTACATTCTCTTTTTTGCAAATTACTCATTAAGCATTTTCATTTTAAGGAAATCATCCATAGATGTTGATGAATTGGGATATCCTAGACCTTCTATAGTAGATTGTGAGGGAGGATCTATAGGGACCTTGATTCCTTGTTCTTGTTTTCCAAGTCCTTGTCCTCTATAGCCTTGTTTTGAAATCATATCATAGCCAACCTCATAGGACATTTTCAATTGTGAAGCAGAAGGGATTTCATTATAAATTTCTTCGATTTTTATTTTTTGTACGAGCATGTTGAAAGACCAAAGGGATGAATAGATGATGAAAGAATATCTTTTGTGGGTATATTCTCATTTTCATGATTATTATTCATATTCACTTTAATAGTTTGGGAAGGAGGATCCTCATCATAGAATGCTTCATCTTTTCTTAATGTTATATTAGGAGATATATCATGAATGAAATGCATAACATCATCTTGCCTTAAAATATGTTGATAATCAAGATAAGATCTAGGAGAATTAGGAGGATCTAGAGAGATTGATTTTCTAAGATTAACATGTTTAACTTGTCCACCTTACACTAAAGTATCTTTATGAGAAGAAGGTGGTGTCACATTGCTCTTCAATGTTACCTCTCCATTAGAGAGATCATTTATAAGAGTATTGATT
The DNA here is from genome assembly GCF_030272615.1 of Cryptomeria japonica. NCBI lineage: Eukaryota > Viridiplantae > Streptophyta > Pinopsida > Cupressales > Cupressaceae > Cryptomeria > Cryptomeria japonica. Next base: position 417,664,913 of record NC_081410.1, read on the forward strand.
CTATCCTTATTGACATAAGATACCTTAGAAGAGGAACAAGTGTTAGCCCTTTCAATGTTATCTCTAGGATTAACATGAATATTGTCTACTAAAGCCCTTATGAGATCTACATATTACATCAATAGTTTTAATATTGCCATTATGTAACCACATGAAATATGGATAAAATCTTTGAACTGATTCATAAGAGGGAAACATTTTTGAAACTCTTAAAATGCAATATGTGAAAGTGGTATAGAAAAATGCAAGCAACATGAAGTGAAAAAGGTTATTATCCAACACATGATTTTGGTAAATATAACTACTAATTAATATTATCACATGTGAAATAACAAACCAATCAGATTTTGTGAATTCCATTATGAATGATCAAATCTGAAAATACGAATTTAGAAATATATAAAAGCATTCAAATTAGATCTAAAAATGAAAATAAAAATTAAGCATGACATACGTCGGGTTCACTGAAATGTAAGGTGGTGAAATTAGGAATTCAAAAATTAGATTAATAAAGCCAAGAATTTAATGGGACCATATTACATTAAGGGGGATTAAATTTGATTGATCCAACCCTAAAATAACTGAATACGAATCAAATTAATCCTCCTTGTTTGAGTTGAAATTGTATTTGAATTAGGTTTCAATTGTAATGTTAGATCTAGGACAAACTGTGATAATTTGACATAAAATAGCAGTAACAATAAGTTTCAAATTCCATGTGTAGTTGTAAAGTTGAATATGAGGATGGGAAATAGATCATAACCTATGACAAAAACTTTGGGTAGAATTGTCGGGACCAAGAGGTGTGGGGCGACCTAGTCCTCCAGGTGTAGGATGTAAACAAATTGAATCATTTTCAAATTAGAATGATAGACAAAATCTCTTGTTGGAAGCTCATCAAAAATTCCTGAGACCAAGTAGTGTGGGGAAACCTGATCCTTCTCTTTTCACACCTTCAAAAGTTGGATTTCATTGTCATCATCCACTCTACCGAATTCTTCGCTCGTTGCTCCTAGGTCAATTTTCCACACACATAATGATGTAAATTTGTTTGTTGATGGAGGTTTGCCTAGGTCAAACCCTGATTTAGGAATTAACCTTGAACTAAATTAAAATATGAAATGGAAATTTGAAGTAAATGTTTAATGATATACCTTAGATTTGCAATTATTGATAGAGGATAATGATGTAATGCCCTTTAGATTTGATCACAAGTGTTGACGCAATAACATGACAACGCCTAGAAAACTCAAACACAAACATATGCTTGAATGAAAATTGATGTGATTTGCTTCATGATGCTTGAAGAATATGCTGGGATAAAATACTACCTTGAATGCTTGAGAATACTTGATGAAAAATGATTGATGGATGGATGGATGTCTTAAAGGGTTAGATTTCTTAGCTTCTTAGATGAAAATAAATAGGAAGAATGGTCACCTCCAATGGTCAAATTGAGGCATCGTGACCAAAAACCATTGGTGAGAGAAAGTGCACCGGCCCATTTGAATTAGGGCATATTTAAGGAGGACCATGATGGCTCAGGTGCCCTAGTCTAGATAGGGGTGTCCCAAACACCCTTGTCCTCATAAAACATGACAAACAAGCAGGCAATCGGGAGGGTACAATCCTAAGATGGGGTCCACTTGGTCATGTAGGGTCCACTTGGTCATGTAGCCAAGTGACATCAAATTTAGGGTAAAAAGGGCCAAAATGGACCTAGGACAGAACTAGGATGGGGTGCACTAAAGTAGGGGCACACAAATGTGATGTGAATTGTACAAGGTTACAATGCACGATGCTACAAAAACATTGGCATCTTATGGGGGGAAATGATTTAAGTTTATATTTTATTTTTCGGTTTAAGTTATTTTGTTTCAATATAAGGATTTTGGATTGAAACTTATTGTGCCTAGAAGATGACAATTTTAACCCTTTTCCTATATTGATATACACATATGTTTATATGTGCATACCAAAAACACATATTTTTATATATACACCCATTTAAGATGCAAATTTATTTTAAAAAGTGTAAGGTGCAAATTTATTTCATAGAGTATGGGGTATATTTCATAGAGCTTATAGCACATGTATACGGCTCCAAACAATATGTTTGACCAGAAATTTGAACCATTTTAGGTAATACACACACATAATCATATATGTATGTATATATAATTATAATGGTGATATTTGTATTCTTATGTCAATCCCATTTAGTTTGGGCTCATTTTGGATGGAATGTCTTAATACAACTACATATCGAAAGTAGCAAACTCTTGTGCTATGTTTGGCTCATGAATCAATATTAATAAGAGCTCTCCAAATTATATAATTAGCCTATATGTATATAAAAAGACTATATTCTCATATAATTATATGTATAAGAATGTATACACCTATCTAATGGTGAGTTTTACAATTCAATCATCACTATTGGTCGAGGATTTCAACCAATTTGGATATACGATACTAAACATGGTATCAATGATGCTTTCTTTATGAAACACAAAATCATTTCTAAAGGAAAAATATAAGCAAGGCATCTAAACTTTATCTTCCTCAAAACACAATCCCAATCATATCCATAATCTAGTCATAAAATAATACAATAATTTCAAATATAGGAAACTCATAATTTGTAATCTTAATCACACACATTGCAATCTAACTACATGAGTCTAAGTGAGCGTGTGTTGATTCCATCATGACAGGTTACATTTACCACCTATAACCTTCTTCTTGATGATACTATTTCTAACCTAAGAGTCTATTAATGGTTCTTGTTGCACTTGCATAATTAGTTACCATCACAATCACTCATATAATTTAGTATTAGAACTAATTTAAGCGAGATATGACATGGATGCCTAGTTGAAGTTGCTCAATGTGTTCACAATGTGTTATGCATCTTGAGCTCCCAATTTCCTTCACTCCCACCATTAGAAGAAATAAAAATGAGCTCACAAGAAAGAAAAAAAAAAAATATTTTCAGAATGGGTACTCATTCCTAAATGCATATACATTTATGATGGGTACCCATTTAGTAATGGATGCTCAAAATTAAATGAATACCTATTAAAAATGAGTAACCATTTAGGTTTAAGCTTTTATTCCTAAATAAATATGCATTTTTCATGAAATGCGTATGCATTTTTTGTGGCAAATTCTTAAGTTGCAGTACTTATATGAAAAGTGGACTCAACTTCTTGCACTTCCCTTCTTGCAAGGTCTCTCAACCTTGCAATACTATGTGTAATGTATATTGTTCATGACAAGTGAGCTCATATAAGACCCCATATGGAGTTGAAGGCTCTTCCATAAGAGGTAGGGAAGTAATGCCCCCCAAAAATAGTTTTTTCTAGTCATTTTTAAAGTGTTTTTTACTTTATCTTCTTGACCCATGGTATTGTAAATCTACCTTTTTGATGTGTATATTAATATTCACATGGGAGCTAGGGGATGATATAGTGAGTTTTATAAGCATTGTTATGTTGCTAGTATTGCTCGATATCTCTTATGGATAATACTCTTATAAAGGCTAAATTCTACATGTTTATTGTAATCATTGATTACTGAACAATTCTTATGTTTTTTATTAAGGGAAAACAAGTTTTGAAAGGACCTGAAACCCTATACAAAACAGGCTTTGGGGGGACCTGAAACCCGAACCTTAAGATAAGCCAGAAAGTCCACTCAATTAAATAGAACACAAGAGAGACACGATGAAACTAGACAAAAGATGGGGGACAACCCAAGAAGGACCCCCAACAAGAACCAACTGGTTGTAACAAAGACCAACAAGCAGCCCCAACCCAACCAGGACTAGTCAAGTATTTGATCTACACTTGTGAGATCGAAGAGTCATATCAAAAGAGGCTTGGGACGAATTAGATTTCTTACTTTTAACGGTAATCCATCACTCCTCAACCCTAGCAGCAGTCCTTTGCAAAGAAGAAGGATCCAAAATAGAGGACCTCCCACCACTAGGAAGAACAAATGCAGCAACTATTTCCTAAAAAGTTTTCCTGTATAAATTAATATGTGATGATCATTTTTTTTGTGTTTATTTCCTTGTAACTATATGATCAATATAAGTTTTGTGCATACCTCCTCTCATGGATTAATGTAGAAAACATATGCACTTCTACTTTAAACATATTAAATATACTCTCTTCATCTTTACACGTGTTTGTTAATGGAAATTACTCATTATGCTACATAAATAATTTCTTAGCTATTCAAAAATGCATATGCCATAGAGCTTAATTATAATGTGTAGAACAATCACTCGGAGAAGCCACAAAGCTTTGCATAAAAAAAGATAAATGAACAGGGCGACATATACAAAGGATTTTACCGTTAATGATGACAAATGCTGATATTCTTATAGGGCAACAATTTGGGTTGGATAAATTTAGAATTGTAATAATTAAGGCAAATCAAAATACATGAACGTCGCTTTGGCCGAGTGGTTAAGGCGTGTGCCTGCTAAGTACATGGGGTTTCCCCGCGAGAGTTCGAATCTCTCAGGCGACGCAGTGAATTTTGTGTCAGCGAGACTGCAAATTTTTTAATTTATTTTAATGCAGCAGAGTTACGTTCATCCATAAGACATTTCATTTGAGAATCTTGTGATATTGTGCTTAAACTTTGAACTTATGAATATGAAGGCATGTTGTAACATGATAACATAAGAAGACATAATAACAAAGGTCAAATTGAAGAGGCATAAGTATAATTTTATCATTCAATCTATAATATTAAATTAATTTAATTTAAGTTTTTCAAAATTAATTTAATTTAATATAGATTTAGCAATTATTATCTTGTAAGAATATAATTGTTAAAAAGAGTCAATCTTAGATCAATTAATATTATTGTAAGTTGAATATCTTCAAAGCAATATTGCATTTGAATGAGATTGTGATAATTGAGTTTATTGAAATTGTGGTAATTGAGTTTATTGACATCTATATCAGACTAAGTCCTTAGTAAATATGATTTTTCTATGGACGAAGCTTTTTACTCTTTGAGGACGAGTCGTGGAGTTTCCATTGTAAAGGGTCTGAACACATTCAACATCATTGTGATCCAATTATAATTCATAGGTATGAAAGTGGATGATGAGTAGTGTATTACACTATTGTATTTTCTTTCGTATTTGTGGGGTAGCTTGGTGATGGCAATCAATACTATCATCACAAAGCTTATGCCCGAAGAGTTGATGGGTTCTTTACTCTTAGAGTTCAAACAAAAAACTTTCGATTTGGATTTGGATTTCATCAAATATGTTTTAATCATTAGGGTTAGATCAACAAACAAGGACAAGAATAAGAAAAACAATAGAATGTCTAAATTTAGAGGGAGATCTAGATCTTTTGCTAAGTGGACAAGCAATGAAAATTTTGGCCACTTAAAAAGAGACTACAAAGAAAATAAGGGAAAGAAAGAGTCTCATGATGAATCTAATTTAATAGCTTGAACTCTATGAAGTTTGAACTTAAACAAATTTCTACTAAAATAAAATAGTTTATCAAAAAAAATTATTGATTTTGTAACTGTAAGACATTATGAGCGATCATTAACTTCTTTGATCAATCAGAAGTAAAGGTTGTTCCTCTTGATTGATTGAATGAATTTATGTATGGACCAATTCTTCTTTGCAAAAAAATAATTGACAACTTGAAAGGGAGCTAAAGGAAAGCACCATCAACTCTAATGCATTCTAACCATGTGACATTCACCATTTAATTGTGTCAATTTAAGCTAATGTAGCTTTATGTGTCATTACCTTAGTTTGTTTTAGGTTTGAATTACAAGGAATGCAAAAGAGTAGCTGATGTGTTAAAAGAATTGACCTAAAAGGAATGTAGCTGATGTGTTAAAATAATTGACCTAAAAGAAATGCAAAAAGGTTCCTTCGTACATATTATTTGAGATTTAGAGCACAGGTTTCCATATTAAGTGTGGTGTTCACAATGTTCCACTGATATCAAAATGTTAATGTAAATGGAGATGCGGGGTATCGATCCCCGTACCTCTCGCATGCTAAGCGAGCGCTCTACCATCTGAGCTACATCCCCAATCGATGTTTTTGCCATTATCTGAGATTTCTTTACTAAAACTCATCAGTGCTACAAAATAAATACAGAAACAAGCAGAACCCACATGCCACATCACTAGTCAATACTTGACGAGCCGCATCAATATAATACTTCCTTCCAGAAAATGTGAAATGGGATATCATGAAGACACATACACAATTAACACAACCAACATACTTATAATGGAGGAGAGTCTGTCCTGTTTTCTCTCTTATTGCTTACCTGTAGACACCCTGTAGACTTTAACAAGCGCATAATAGATCATCCTCTCTTGATGGGATTTGCCTTGGTGCTAACAAGTGTTGTTACTTATAGCTTGGGAGCAGAAAATCAGTTTACATGGTGAAGAAGGGCTGGCAAAAGCGTTTGTTTATATGATTAGGAGGCAGATAAATATGGTAATAATGATCCCACATGTGAGAGAAGAAGAAAACAAACGGAGAACAGAGAGTACAAGTACGAGGGGAGTAATTAATCTAAGTATACTTACCTGGGCGGGGTCAATCGGTGATCAGGAAGGCCGATGTCCTAGAGAGAGCACCTTCATTGCACTTAAGAAGGGGGCTTAATCTGGCATCTCTCAATGTGGAGAATGCACCTCATAATTTGTGGCAGAACACGGCCCCCACACAAAACTAATTACAATTTGTAGCAGATATGGGCTTTTGATTGTTTTTTAGCTTCCTAGCTGTCTTTACAATTTGTAGCAGATACGGGCTTTTGGTTTTGATACGTATTCCTCATCATATCCTACGAAGGATGATCTCATACTTAAATGATGTTAGCTTCTTTTGATTTAATATGTCAATATGATGAAGAAATTGTGTGGTGTTAGCATTTTTTTTATTTACTATGAAAATATGATGAAGAAATTGTCTAAACGTTGAAGTGTCAATCAATGTTCTTTTGGTAGTGCTCTTTAAGTGGGCTTGAGTTAATGATGAATAGAAAAGGAGAGCTCGGGAGAAGGGAGAAGGGAGAGAAATAGCTTTTGGGAGTTTTAGGAAGACAATATTGTGCACTTGGCCGATTGATGAGGTCGTTTTGTGTGGAGTAGGTGCAGGATGATTTTGTTTAATGGGTGTGTGTGTAGCAGAGCTACATTAATCCTCTCCTCTCCATGGTATTTGTCGTGTTCGTGACAAGTGTTATTATTGGTAGTGTGAGTGCACGTCATAATTTGTGAGCCCCACCCAAAACTAATGCCAAGTTAGATTTTCTACTTTCGTCACTCTCTTTCCAATTTGTAGTTAAGATATCCTCTAATGTTGTAATTATAATGGGAATATAGTCTATTAATGGGTGCAACTGTAGAATGGCCTGACGTTGTGTTGTGACGTTTTCACACATCGCCCCATTGCAAATGGGGACCCATGTTTTTTTGCTCGTTTTGTTCGTTTTCGCTTTGTTTTTTTTAGGGTTTTGTTAGTCAGTCAGTCGTCTGGATTTAGGGTCAAGCCTTAGGGTTCTAATTATCGTCTTTTCGGACCAAAATCCAGTCGGTTTTGAGAGCTTTTTGAATTTCCTTTTCTAGAATGCAAATTTTGAATGCAATGAATTTGCCAGAATGGTCTAATTTTCAATTGGAATGTTGATGCAGAGCTTAAATTTGTCTAAGTGTTGAAGACGAAATGTGAATTTTTGTCCAATTGAATATTTTTGACCAAATTTTGACTTTTTTGAATTTTGATCCTGGGCATTGGAATTGATTTGTTTTCGCCTCGTGAAGTGTTAAAATGTGAAAAATCTTGTTATTTTGGCCTGTAGGAGCAAAATCGCTCCTGTCCCTCAGTGAAGGACGGGAGCTCAATTTCAAATATCTCATCGTCCCTGCAGAGTCCAGACAAATTTTACGTTTGAAATAATGGAGAACGACGAGATCTTTCCATTGAATATAAATTGAAGATTTTCATGAGCACAGAAATGCCTCCAGAGGAAAGATCGCTCCTGTCCCTCAGTGAAGGACCGGAGCTACAAATTCAATTTCGCCTCGTCCTTGCAAGATTTTGATGACTTAATGATTTGAGGACGTCCAAAGGAAGATGCTTTGCCAAATGAATATAATTTGAGGTGCAAAAACGAAGGAGAATGACCTATATTGACCAAATCGCTCCTGTCCCTCTCCAAGGGACCAGGGCGAGGTACCTTGTAGCTCTCGTCCCCCTCCCAGGGACCAGAGCGATTTCCTTCATTATGCAAAATCCAGACAAAGGTCAAGGCAAGTTTACGTTCAAAAACAAGGAAAAACATGAGATAAATGCGTTGAATATAAATTGAAGATTTTTGGGACGTCCATAACAGTGCTAATTGCCTAAATCGCTCCTGTCCCTCAGTGAAGGACCGGAGCTACAAATCCAATTTTGCTTTGTCCTTGCAAGATTTTAACGTCTTGACGATGTGAAAAGGTCCAAAGAGGTACATTTTATCAAATGAATATAACTTGAAGTGCTGTCGGGGAGATCACATGGATAACCAAGTCCGGCTTGAGTGAGGTCCTGATCCTGAAATTTGGCTAAGTCTGGAATGTCCTGACCCTGAAATTTGACTAAGTCTGGAAACTGAAAAAACCTCCAAAAACTAGATTTTGCAATATAACTCCTGGAGGTCTGAAACCACTCTCAAACATCCTGAAAGTATATATGGAATATAACTTAAAGTATAAGAAAGAAGAAACATAGAAGGAAATGTCACTTATACTTAAATGTTATATTCCATTAAAATTGTCCTGATCGAGAGTGCGAAAAGTCAAATTTCGCTCGTGTCCTTCTCCAAGGGTCCAGAGCGAAATGCGCTCGTGTCCCTCTCCAAGGGACCAAGGCGAATCGCTCGTGTCCCTCACCAAGGGTCCAGAGCGAAAATGCTTAGTTGAGCCATTCCTGACCTTGTTTGGACGAATCGAGACATCAAAGGCATGGTGAAGGACGAAATGAGCATGATAGAACATCCAGACTTGATCAAAAACAATGAAATGATGAAGTTTTGCCTAGAGGGTCAAATTCGCTCCTGTCCCTCACTGAAGGACCAGAGCGAAGTTCTTCATAAGGTACGATCTGGGCAAAGATCAAGCAAATTTTATGTTCGAAGGCAAGAAAGGAGGTCAATCGAACCCGTTGAAGACAAATTGAAGATTATCAAACGTCAACAAAGGACCAAAATGCTTAAGTTCGCTCCTGTCCCTCAGGAAGGGACCAGAGCGATTTTTGTTGTAGATGATTTTCTCGCCAAATTTCAACCGATCTCAAGGCATGAATGAATGAAAGGAGGCATTGCGAATCCGTTGAATATAATTTTCGAAGGTGATGAAGTGAAATGAGGCCCACAAGAGCAAAATCGCTCCTGTCCCTCAGTCAGGGACCAGGGCGATGAGGTACGTATCTTCCCACTTTTTCATTTTTGGGCGCTAAACAAACATTTTTTAAATTTATTTAAATGCTAGAAAAAAATCGATATTTAATTAAAAGCATTTAAATAGCGCATGGTATGTATTTATTAATTATTTTTTGCCTTTGTAAAAAATCGAAATTTATTAATTAAAAATAAAGGCATTTAATAATTAATTATTAATTTAATAAAAATCAAAAGGGAGCGCTTGGGTTTATTTTGTCAAGGTCGGCCTTTATTATTTATTAAAAAATCGTTTAATTTGCCTTATTAATTATCAAGTCGGCCTAAGGTCAATATGAAGGTGAGCGCCTATAAAGGAAGGTGTTTATTTCATTTTCACATCATCATTTATCATCTCTCATATGCAACTTGGAGAAGGCAAAAGAGGAGCGAATTTCATACAAAGGAAGGGCGAAATTATCATTCAAGAAGAGGAGCGAATTCAATCAAAGGTGGTGCGAAACTACTATCCAAAGGAGAGGCGAACTTGAAGTTTCTATTTGAGCGAAGTTGCCTAGGACGTCAAAGACATATCAAAGATGGCGAAATTGCTAACTTGAAGAGGAAATCACTTGCCAAGGACATATCAAAGGTGGCGAAGTTGTCTTTTTGAAGAAGAATCACGTTGATGACCATCTTACGTCAATTTTGCCTAGGCAATTGTATTCATTTTGCATTTTAGAGTTAAACTCTCAAGTAAGGTATGGCAAGATCTCTTGTTTTAATTTCAAATTTTGATTGTCATTGCCTTAATTTTGAAATTTTGTTTTTCCTTAGCTCAATCGTTTTTTAGGAAATGATTAATAAAGGACTTATCATTAAGTTTCCTAAAAAATTGCTCTCTAATTTATGTTATGTATTGCAAAATCATGGTACTAATTTTGAAATGTTGTGTAGGCATCAAATGGAGGTCTCATCAAGGAAAATCAAGCCGGATCAAGGACGGTCTTCGCCAGGACGATCAAGCCAAGACATGGGCGACCTCTTTCAATCCAGCGTTCCAAGGCGAGGTACATCGTCATCCTGCACATCAAGGACAAAAGGAGTTAGAACAAGAGTTAATTAAAGATAGCCTCTCAACGACATCAAATTGAATATCTAGCAAGCTTCAAGTGTCAGATGAGGTGGCGTCCTAGTCATCATTTCTCCAATCAGTGAAGTCCATCTCAGCATGTCCAGATTCAATGTACTTAACTCATGGAAGGTGGCACAAACTCCGATGTACCTACCTCGGCTATCCATTGGTCGATTTTTCTAAAAGGGACATGTGTCCAAGCAATACAATTTTATCATTGGTCAAGCATTAAATGTTATGTAATGGTTGTAACAAACCCTAATTAGGGTTTTCATTGTAAAATCTTGGCCATTGATCTTGAATTGATCTAAGCCATCAAATTGTATTGTGGGCACTATATAAGCCCAGGCATTTCATTTTGTAAAAAAAATTTTAGATGATTAGAGAGAGTTGTAAATAGTTGGAAGAGTTAGAATATAGTTGATAGAATAGCAATTAGAGTAGAATAGGAGGACAAGGCAAGAAATTGTTGCCATTGATTGTAAACAAACTCCATTTTCATTGAAGTAATGGTGAAATATGTCGTTTTCTTGCAATTTGCATGGTTTCTTGTTGAGTCTTCAATCTTAGATGGTAGATGATTAAATGAATGGAGGGAATGTGATTGACTGATGGTGGAATTCGTACATCCATACTACTAGCAGTTTGTTGATTGCAGACTTGCCTTGCGTAGTCAACTGGAATCGTTCAGCTTAAGCTCAATTTCAATTTGTCGCCTCTTCATTGATATGCATCAACTTGGATGGTATCTATGCCTGCGGTGATGATTTGAACATCATAAAGCTCCCTTAGAAGATCGCACTAGTCTTGTGTAGATGTTCCATTGATGTCAAAACAAGATCTAGTTAGAGTTTCATCAAAAGGTCAAGTCATTGCTCCTACATTCTTAGTATTAGGATTAGATCCTCTCTTCGCCTTTATCCTTTTTCCATTTTTTTTTAATCTAAGTTAGTAAGAGCCTGTGTCCAGCAAAGCAGATCGGAAGTTCAATGTAAGTCCCCTTGTGATTCCAGCAAATCACATCATACCACTGGAGCTTGTCCACACGTGGAGACCCCACTAAAAGAACCTTGGAGTCTACCTAACTGATCCTTTACGCGAATCTTCAGCAGTTAGAGACTATTTTCTCAAGAGAGGATAAGATGCCTTTAGGTATTTTATTCTGTGTATGATTGTGTACAAAATACACGTCAACACGTTGGTAAATTGGTAGATATGGTCATAATAACAATTTCTAATACTCTAATGTATTTTTTTGGATTCGATTGTGTGTATTTTTTCCCCATCAACGTTTCGAATCACACTCTGTGATTCATCATCAGGATGAAAAGATGGATTGTGGAAATCTCATAGCTTTAATTTCTGATACACTTTCTCGTAATTGCTGATCTACCCTCGCCACACTAGTTTAAAGCAGACATTATTAGCATAGAAAGCTCCATGCATGTTTGTTTGTGAGTTCCGGCTAATCGACCAAACTGTGGTTGTTCCTATGCGGGTAAGGACATTCTAAGCTCATGGTTGAGTTGTGACTGTCTTGCTAAGATCATAGGGTGTTTCGTGGGCATATGTTAATATGGTTATACATATGAAAGTAGTAGTTACTTCATAGGATCACATGGTTTAGGATGACTATTGTGTGACTTAACCCATCCTAGATTCTAAACCACTCTTCTTGTCGCCTAAATTACATGAAGTTTGATCTTCTCAAAGAGGTGAGAATGAGTGTAATAACCCACTTTAATAAACCCAACAAAATTTGACCACTTTTTTTTTTGTTTACTTAAATCATTTGTGTTTGATTCAATCGCATACTCTAGGCATCCATCCATTAGGATTAGACATTCATCCATCCGGGATGAGCATCTAACCATACGGGTTAGGCATCTGTCCATACGGAGTAGGAGGTTTCATCTATCCAATACGGGATAGGCATCTACCCATACGAGGTAGGCATCTATCCAATAGGGATAGGAGGTGCTCTGGCCAGAGACTTAGACTCATCGGGACCATTCGGGTCCTGAGTCACTCACTAAATACTACACTCTTCTAATAGGAATGCACCGAGGTCGCCGTCCTTAGGAGAAATTAAAATAACATTATACAAGCTTGAATTCTGCCTCGGAATTTGGCTTAAAGCCTCGGGAAGTCAAGCAAATCCATACGGGATTCCTTCCGAGTATGCATTGAATTACTTTTTCCTTTTTATTATACTTATCTTTCAAATTAGGATTCTACTCAATCCTTCTTCTTACCAAACCTAGACCCCATCCACGAATGCCTGAGTACTAGGGACAACTCCGTCCCAAGACTGCCTACATACCTGTTTCGGCACGAGATCAAGGCGTAAAATATGTAGTTCTATTTTCTACTCTACGGTTTGATGTAAACTAATTAGTGGGTACGCAACCCTTTCTAGGGTCAATGTCCCAGACAGTTTCTCTGCAGTTGCTACCCATGGTGGTAGCACTTAAGCAAAGGCTCAAGATGGCCTATTGCTTGTGGCCTAAAACAACTAGATCCTAATACCTATCATGAGCGTCACCCTTGACCAAATTGTCAATCTTCAACAACTCTTCAAGATTAAATCAATTTCATAAAAGCATTTCACTCAATCAACCTTAAGGGGGTTTACTATGGTTTAACTTAGCGGATGTAAAAATCATTTAAGGATTATCTTATTAGATTATCAATCCAAAGGGGATTACCTGCCCCTTGGATTTTAACTTCCAAGTGTCCCTTATTACTCCCTGACAATTTATAGGGACGATGCCACAGACGTCATTGATGCAACTTTATTAGTTGTTAAGTGATGTAGTTCAACACGATGGCATTACCCGTAAGCGTGACCCAGAGGCACCGTATATACCGAACGCTGCTAAGTTTTGGTTTTCCGACTTCCTTCATTTAGTTTTCTAACTAAGAAGCTTATGAAAAATCATCATGTTTGAAAACAATCATGACATGAATGTACATAATTAGACATTGCAAAGTTTAATTAATTGAAACAACTTCTTCGATGGCATTCAAGTACCATTTGGTAAAAATACCATTTTTCTGCAACTAAACTATTTAATATATAATTGCATGATAATGACAATTATGAACTCACATATTAAAACGTGTGACTTGCATGAAGATGATGGAAATGTAACTTGCTCATCAAATTAATATATAAGTAATTCGTATGATGCAAAAAGAGTGTCATTTACATGCAAAATTAAGCAAAGTTTACTTCTATCACAAGAATAATTAATTATAAAGTTACTAGTTCAAAATGAGCAATTAGTTTAGACTTTTGGCAATTTTGGATCAAATCATAATAATATGACTTAATTGTTTAAAAAGAACCTAAAGTTTGCCGACCAAGTAACCCAATAAATCTCAAATGGATTGAGAGATTCCAATTATATACCTTAATTTAAAATTACAAATTTATTACACAATGATCCTAATTATTTATAAATTTTCCTAATTTTAATTTTCTAACTTAAAATTTAAACTAAAGCAATTATTAACAATTCCCAAATTGCAATATATATATTAAAAAAAAATCTAAATAAATAAGCAAAATTTTGTTTTTAATAGTTAGTGGGGGGTGGGGGCCACGGGTCTCATCGCCCCTGCGGACCTGCAGGTGTAGGCCTGCAGGGATGAGGGGACACCATGGGCCCCTCTACTCCCCCTGTGGCCACTACTGTAACAGTGACCGCAGGGGAAGTGCAGGGTACCACTTCCCCGATGGTTGTAATAACACCACCACTTCCTGCATGCCGCCTTCGTGCATAAAGACGTTACAATTTACTTTAACTTAATTATTTATTACCATATTTTGCATAAATTAATATATATATATATATATAGCTTTCATTCCAGTTTATTAATGATATAAGAGGGGTAAATATATAAAAGATATATGCACAAAAAGAATGTTATTATAAGATGAGAATAAGAATTTAGTCACAGGGGTGAAATAAAATAGAGAAATTTATTTTAGCAATGTACAGATAACTAAATTATCACAGAGATGGGTAGATGCTTAAATTTTGTTTTCACAGTGATCATATCCATCAATTTTGGCCTTATGTTGAGATAAACAAAGCTTTCCTTGAGAGATTTTCAGGAACTAATATTTACAGAGATTTATACTTAATTTTCACAGAGAATAATGAATACAGCGAAGTTTATACTTTATTCCCACACATTTTCTGTTCACAGAGAAGTAAGACTGCTCTTACAGGAGAATGAATTAATTAAGGAATTAAAATTTATGATCAAATCTACATTCAGAGAGAGAGAGAAATGGGTTTTTACTCACAGGAAAAATATTTAAATAACTTCCTATACAGATGATCAAACTTGTATTCACATGAAGGTGAGATTTTATTTTATTTTAACAGGGAAGTAAGATTTAATTTAAGAAATAAGATTTACATTCAAATTGCCATTCCATAAATGAATTTAAGAGAAGAATAATAAGGAACAAGATTCATACACAAGTGATTATCATTTAATCACACAGAGAAGAGTTTATTCTCAGAAAAAGTAAATTAAATAAAGGAAATATGATTTTTGCATTGATCTAGGAAATCTTTTTTTTTTCGAAAAGCAAAAGCAAGATCTGATATTTTTTTAAAGAAAATTAGATAAATAATAAAGCTATCTTTTACATGCATTATATGAAATGTACTTTTATCAATATTTATCCCTAAATGAAGAAAGATTTACAGCCTAAATTATATATATATATATATATATATATATTATATAAAGGAAGATCTAGAAGCTATACTTTTTTTTTGATAATACTATTTTCTCATATGTAAATGAGAGATGACAAAAGAAGAGAACCTGGCTTATCGAAGCTCGATGTTGAATCATCTCCAATCTTCTAGCTATCCTTCTTAGATCCTTCCTTGCAACTTGAGAGAAATCTTCAAGAACAATATAACAATCCTACAACCAAAATGTAACTACCATGGAAGATCCTACTACTAACAACAAGGAAATTTGGAAAATTTTCTTCAAAACATAATCAATTCCCTCTTATGAAAACTTGCATACAATATATAGAAAAAATCTCTTAATTCCATTATCTAGAGGAATTAATTAAGAATGAGATTCTTTTCCAATATTGGACTCATGCAAAATTGATTAAAAACCTAGTGGGGGAGTTACATGCAAGGTATTGAAGATTCCTCTAGAAGCTTCTAATTTCTCTTACAACATGTGCCATAATTGAGAATGGGAAATAAAAATAAAAATAAATAATGCCTTTTGAATTATATTCTACAAGTGTGTGTGTGGGTCCATTATTTATTCTTTTATAATATTTATTCAATCATTTTCAATAGCTCAACCAAAAATATAATAAAAATGTATCAAATCAAAAGGTGATAAAGGAGGGTTGTGACATCCTCCCCCCCTTAATTTGTGCATCGTCCCGATGCACTTATGGAATGTGTCCAAAAGAGTCTATAGTCCATGGTTAGTTTAAAACAAAAAAGGGAACAATTGTTGCATTTCCCTAGTATCTTCCCATGTGGCATTCTTTTCATCATACTGGTTCTATTGCACTTTGCATTGATCAACCTCTATGTTGCGCAATTGGCACTGACGTCTCTCCAAGATTTTGAATGGCTCTATCATTATTCCTCCTATTTCTTGGACCTGTAAAGCATCCCAATTCAAAATATGTTTTTCATCAGGTACATACTTTTTAAGAAGAGATACATGGAAGACATCATGGATTCAACTCAACTGGGGAGGTAAGGCCAACCAGTATGCAACAGGATTAATCATTTCCAATATTTCAAAAGGTCCAACATAACGAGGTGCAAGGTTGGTCTTTTTCCCAAACCTTATGGAACTCTTGTGTGGCCTAACCCTTAGGAAGACTTTCTCTCCCACCTCAAACTCCCTTGGTGTCTTGTTCTTGTCTTCATAACTTTTCTGCCTATCTAAGGCTTCCTTCAATCTTTGCCTAATTTCCTTAGTTTTCCTTTCCATTTCCTTCAACATATCTGGTCCAACAATTACTCTATCTTCAAGGCTATCCCAACTCAAAGGTGTTTGACATGACCTACCATACAATGCTTCGAAAGGTGCCATTCCCAAAGATGTTTGATATGTATTATTGTAAGCAAACTCTACCAAAGGTAGGAAATCTTCCCATTTCTTTTGTTGGTTCATGCGGTACATGCGAAGTAGGTCCTCCAAAATCTGATTTGTCCTTTCTGTTTGACCGTCGGTTTCAGGATGGTACGTAGTGCTAAAATTTAATTGAGTTCCCAGAGCTGATTGAAGAGTTGTCCAAAACCTTGAAGTGAATCTAGCATCTCTATCTGGTATGATTTTCTCTGGTATTCCATGCAACCTAAGTATTTCCTTAACAAAGCACCTTGCCAAGGTAGGTGCATCATCCATCAGATGCCTTGGTATAAAGTGCGCCACCTTAGTGAGTTTGTCAATTACCACCATTATTGTATTGTGTCTAGAAGGTGACATGGGCAACCCTTGCACAAAATCCATGCTAATAACTTGACACTTATGTTGAGGTACATCATGTAACTGTAATAATCCAGCTGGATGTCTATGTTCTGCCTTTACTTTTTGACACTTCAAATATTTAGCCACATACTTGACTATGTCATTCTTCATCCCTTGCCAAAAGTATAACTTCTTTAGATATGCATAAAGTTTGTTAACCCTGGGGTGCCCTGAGTAAGGGGCATTATGAGCCTCCGACAAGACTACTTTCCTTAAGTCTCCTGAATTAGGAATATAGATTCTATTATTGTATCTAAGAAACCCCTCTTCATCTAATGTATACCCTTCAACCTTAGGATCGGTTGGATCGTATTCTAAAGTCAATTTGACTTGCTCATACCATGAGTCATGTTCCTGCTCATCCATTACTTGCCTTTTGAAAGAAGTTTTGAATGTTTCTATAGTCATCAAGTGTCTCCTCCTACGTAAAGCATCTGCCACCCTATTTTCCTTCCCCCTAATATATTCAATTTTAAAATCATATTCATTTAGAAACTCTAACCACCTTCTTTGTCTAGCATTTAAGTGGGGTTGGATAAAGATGTACTTTAGTCCTTGGTTATCTGACTTTAACTCAAAGGGCTTCCCTAGTAAGAAGTGTCTCCATTTCTATAGGGCATGCACAATCACTGCTAACTCTAAGTTGTGGGGTGCATAATTAACTTCATGAGTCTTCAGCTTCCTAGATTCGTAAGCTACAACCCCTTCATCTTGGACAAGTACTCCTCCTAAACCTTCAATAGAAGTGTCAGTTACGACTGTGAAGTGTCCATTCAGATCTGGTACTTTTAGAATCGGTGTTGAAGTTAGTTTCCCCTTCAAAATTTGGAATGCCTTATCACTTTGTTCTGTCCACACAAACCTTTTACCCTTCCTCTGTAATGAGGTGATGGGGTTTGCTATCTTAGAGAATCCTTCCACAAACCTCCGGTAGTACCCTGCTAGCCCCAAAGCTTCTCACCTCTGAAACGTTTTTAGGGATCAGCCATTCCTCTATTGCCTTTATCTTATCTGGATCAACTTCTATTCCTTCCTTTGATATTATATGCCCAAGGTAGTGAATCTTTTCCTTGAAGAAGGCACATTTTGACAATTTCCCATATAACTTATGTTCCCTCAACCTTTGCAAAACAATTTGTAGGTGTACTAAATGTTCCTCCTCATTCCTAGAGTAAATCAATATGTCATCTATAAATACCAAAACAAATTTGTCCAAGTAGTCATCGAGTACACTATTCATTAGGTTCATAAATGTAGCTGGGGCATTGGTTACACCAAAAGGAACTACTGTGAATTCATAATGCCCATATCTCGTCCTGAAAGCTGTCTTCGGAATGTCCTCCTCCTTAATTCTGAGTTGATGATATCCTGATTGGAGGTCTATCTTCAAGAAAATTGTTTCTCCTTTCATTTGGTCAAAAAGATCCTCTATTCGAGGTAAGGGATACCTATTCTTTATTGTGACCTTGTTCAACATCCTATAGTCAATGCATAGTCTTAAGGTTCCATCCTTCTTCTTAACGAATAAGACTGGTGCTCCCCATGGTGATACACTTGGCCTTATTAATCCCTTAGCTAAGAGTTCCTCTAATTGCATTTTGAGTTCTTGTAATTCAATTGTGTTCATTCAGTAAGGTGCCCTTGATACTAGTTCAGCTCCTGGTAGTACATCGATAGAAAAGTCACACTTCCTTTTAGGGGGTAAGCCGAGTAATTCTTCTGGAAATAAATCCTTGAATTCTTTTAAGAAAGGGGTATTTTCAAAGGTTGGGGTATTTTCCTCTTTTCCTTCATCAATTTCAACCATATAGATTAAGCCTCCTCTTCTTCTTTCCTTCTTTAATTGCATGGTTGATATGGTTTCTATATTAATGGGGTTAAACTTTCCTTGAATTTTGACCCTTTTCCCCCCATCATCCAAGCATTCAATAACTTTGTTATAGCAATCTACATTAGCTTGATGATTTGTTAACCAACTCATTGCAATAATTACATCATATAATCATAGTGGTGCCACATAGAGATCTACCATTGTTTCAAACTCAGGAAATTGTACCCTTGCCCTCGGCAAACACTTAGTTACTTCCCTAGTTACCTTATCCCCATATTGAACCGTCCATGATGACTCCATTTGATTAACTATTAATGCATATTTGCTTACTAATTCAGGTGAGATGAAACATTCAGATGACCCAGTGTCAATTAAAATTGAGATTTGTTGTTCAAATAGTGTACCTGTAGTTTCCACGGGAACATTCTGGAATCTTGCTCTTCGGTTCCTAACTATTGCATGAATCCTTTGTTGGGGCCCTTGTTGTGGTTGATTGGCCCTAATCTCACCTTGCATCCTGGGACATTCTCTATCAAAATGGTTTCCCCCACACATAAAGCATCCACCTGGAGGAGCCCTCCTGCCTTGATTCCTAGGGGGACAATTCCTTGTTGCATTGGCCCTGGGTGGATAAGTTATCTTGTTCTGGTGGTCATTCCTATTATAGTTGCCTCTATTATTATTGCCCCTGTTATCATTATTATTTCCATTCCTCTGATATTGATTAGGGGGTGGCCTTTTTTCGGAAGAATTATTCCTTTGACCCTTGTTGAAGTTAGTGTTCCCCTTGAATTCCTGCTTCCTTTTAAAAGAGTGGTTCCCATTATAGTTCTTCCCTGCTAGGGTTTGAATCTTCCTCTCTTGCCTTAGGGACTTTTCAAGTACTTCGTTCATGTCTTTGGGTCCATGCATGTCAACCTCTGCCCCTATGTTGGTATTTAGTCCCAAAATGAACTTCCTCGCTTGGCCGCCTTCATCTTTTTGGTACATAGGTACATACTTAAGCAATTTGGCAAACTTATCCCAATATTGTTGGACTGATAGGGGTCCTTGACGTAGATTATGGAATTTTGTCACCTTCTCATCAAAGAACAATTGAGGGAGCCACCTTTTTCGGAAGTAGTGAAAAAATTGACCCCATGTGATCGTATCCCTGCTATACCCATTTTGCTCCTTGGTGTTGGTCCACCAACTAGCTGCCTCCCCTGTGAGTTGATAGGAACCCCATAAGGCCTTGGTTGTTTCCCTAAAATCTCTTAGTTCAAAGTACTTTTCCATTTCATTTAACCAATTCTCAGCTCCTTCACCAATTTGCCTCCCATCGAACTTAGGAGGGGTGATTTTCTTCAAATCCTTAGAGAGTTCCAATATGTTATTTTCTCTTCTATTACCCATCATATTCCCTTGATTGCTACCAGGGTTTCCATTTTCAGTTCCACTTCAATTTTTAATGCCATTCTGTCTTGCCTTAAGGTCCTACATTGATTGATCCAGGAAGTTGATTTTATCCCTTTGTTCGGTTAGAAGGTTGATTATAGCCTCGACCCCATCTTCATTATTCCCTGGGTTATGTTGATCCCCTTCATGGTCTTCCTCATGGTTTTCTTCATGATTTTCCTCATGGTTAGCTTCCCTTTGTCTCCTAGTGGTAGTACGTCTTCCATTACCCCTTCCTCTTCCTCTTCCTCTTCCTCTTCTTCTTCCTCTAGTCATTCTAGGGTTTTACCTAAAAAATTAAATTATGTAGTTAGTTCTTGATTTAAGATTTTATAATTTAAACTCTACCATTGCAAAACATTCCCTTAGTTGTGTAAATTAAAGTGAGCACAGGGCCTAGATTTGAACCTTTTCTCTGATACCACATGTAATAACCCACTTTAATAAACCCAACAAAATTTGACCTTTTTTTTTTTTTTTTTTTTACTTAAATCATTTGTGTTTGATTCAATTGCATACTCTGGGCATCCATCCATTAGGATTAGGCATTCATCCATCCGAGATGAGCATCTAACCATACGGGTTAGGCATCTGTCTATACGGAGCAAGAGGTTTCATCTATCCAATACGAGATAGGCATCTACCCATATGGGGTAGGCATCTATCCAATTGGGATAGGAGGTGCTCTAGCTAGAGACTTAGACTCATCAGGACCATTCGAGTCCCGAGTCACTCACTAAGTACTACACTCTTCTAATAGGAGTGCACCGAGGTTGCCATCCTTAGGAGAAATTAAAATAACATAATACGAGCTTGAATTCCACCTCGAAATTTGGCTTAAAGCCTCGGGAAGTCAAGCGAATCCATATGGGATTCCTTCCGAGTATGCATTGAATTACTTTTTCCTTTTTATTATACTTATCTTTCAAATTAGGATTCTACTCAATCCTTCTTCTTACCAAACCTAGACCCCATCCACGAACGCCTGAGTACTAGGGACAACTCTAACTACATACCCATTCCAACACGGGATCAAGGCGTAAAATATGTAGTTCTATTTTCTACTCTATGGTTTGATGTAAAATGATTAGTGGGTATGCAACCCTTTCTAGGGTCAATGTCCGAGACAGTTTCTCTGGGGTTGCTACCCATGGTGGTAGCACTTAAGCAAAGGCTCAAGATGGCCTATTGCTTGTGGCCAAAAACAACTAGATCCTAATACCTGTCATAAGCGTCACCCTTGACCAAATTGTCAATCTTCAACAACTCTTCAAGATTAAATCAATTTCATAAAAGCATTTCACTCAATCAACCTTAAGGGGGTTTACTATGGTTTAACTCAACGGATGTAAAAATCATTTAAGGATTATCTTATTAGATTATTGATCCAAGGGGGATTACCTGCCCCTTGGATTTTAACTTCCAAGTGTCCCTTATTACTCCCCGATGATTTATAGGGACGATGCTACAGATGTTGTTGATGCAGCGTTATTAGGCGTTGAGTGCAATAGTTCAACATGACGGCATTACCCGTAAGTGTGACCCAGAGGCACCGTATATACCGAACGCTGTTAGGTTTTGGTTTTCCGACTTCCTTCATTTAGTTTTCTAACTAAGAAGCTTATGAAAAATCATCATGCTTGAAAACAATCATGAAATGAATGTACATAATTAGACATTGCAAAGTTTAATTAATTGAAACAACTTCTTCGATGGCATTCAAGTACCATTTGGTAAAAATACCATTTTTCTGCAACTAACCTATTTAATATATCATTGCATGATAATGACAATTATGAACTCACATATTAAAACGTGTAACTTGCATGAAGATGATGGAAATGTAACTCACTCATCAAATTAATATATAAGTAATTCGTATGATGCAAAAATAGCATCATTTACATGCAAAATTAATAAATGTTTACTTCTATCACGAGAATAATTAATTATAGAGTTACTAGTTCAAAATGAGCAATTAGTTTAGACTTCTGGCAATTTTGGATCAAATCATAATAATATGACTTAATTGTTTAAAAAGAACCTAAAGTTTGCCGACCAAGTAACCCAATAAATCTGAAATGGATTGAGAGATTCCAATTATATACCTTAATTTAAAATTACAAATTTATTACACAATGATCCTAATTATTTATAAATTTT
The DNA here is from genome assembly GCF_030272615.1 of Cryptomeria japonica. Taxonomy (NCBI): domain Eukaryota; kingdom Viridiplantae; phylum Streptophyta; class Pinopsida; order Cupressales; family Cupressaceae; genus Cryptomeria; species Cryptomeria japonica. The sequence continues at coordinate 417,687,462 of NC_081410.1, forward strand.
CCTAAGTTTAATTTTCTAACTTAAAATTTAAACTAAAGCAATTATTAACAATTCCCAAATTGCAATATATATATATATATATATATATATATATATATATATATATATATAAATCTAAATAAATAAGCGAAATTTTGTTTTTAATAGATAATGGGGGGGTGGGGGCCACGGGTCCCATCACCCCTGCGGACCTGCAGGTGCAGCCCCGCAGGGATGAGGGGACATAGTGGGCCCCTCCACTCCCCCTACGGCCACTAACATAACAGTGACCACAGGGGAAGTGGAGGGTACCACTTCCCCGGCGGTTATAATAACATCGCCACTTCCTGCATGCCGCCTTCGTACATAAAGACGTTACAATTTACTTTAACTTAATTATTTATTACCATATTTTGCATAAATTAATTTATAAATATAAATAAATAAATAAATATATATATATATATATATATATATATATATATATTTATATTTATAAATTAATTTATGCAAAATATGGTAATAAATAATTAAGTTAAAGTAAATTGTTATATATATAGTTTTCATTCCAGTTTATTAATGATATAAGAAGAGTAAATATATAAAGGATATATGCACCAAAAGAATGTTATTATAAGATGACAATAAGAATTTAGTCACAGGGGTGAAATAAAATAGATAAATTTATTTCAGCAATGTACAGATAACTAAATTATCACAGAGATATGTAGATGCTTAAATTTTGTTTTCACAGTGGTCATATCCATCAATTTTTCCCTTATGCTGAGATAAACAAAGCTTTCCTTAAGAGATTTTCAGGAACTAATATTCACAGAGATTTATACTTAATTTCCACAGAGAATAATGAATACAACGAAGTTTATACTTTATTCCTAGAAGTTTATAATGAATTCAGAGAGAGAGAAATGGGTTTTTACTCACAGGACAAATATTTAAGTAACTTCCTATGCAGATGATCAAACTTGTATTCACATGGAGGTGAGATTTTTTTTTTTTTTTAACAAGGAATTAAGATTTAATTTAAGAAATAAGATTTACATTCAAATTCTCATTCCAGAAATGAATTTAAGAGAAGAATAATAAGGAACAAGATTCATACACAAGCGATTATCATTTAATCACACAGAGAAGAGTTTATTCTCAGAAAAAGTAAATTAAATAAAGGAAATGTGATTTTTGCACAGATCTAGGAAATCTTTTTTTTTTGGAAAAGAAAAAGCAAGATCTGATATTTTTTTTAAAGAAAATTAGATAAATAATAAAGCTATCTTTTACATGCATTATATGAAATGTACTTTTATCAATATTTATTCCTAAATGAAGAAAGATTTACAGCCTAAATTATATTTTTTTCTTTTATATAAAGGAAGATATAGAAGCTATACTTTTTTTTTTATAATACTATTTTCTCATATGTAAATGAGAGATGACAAAAGAAGAGAACTTGGCTTATCGAAGCTCGATGTTGAATCCTCTCCAATCTTCTAGCTATCCTTCTTAGATCTTCCTTGCAACTTGAGAGAAATCTTCAAGAACAATTTAACAATCCTACAACCAAAATGTAGCTACCATGGAAGATCCTACTACTAACAACAAGGAAATTTGGAAAAATTTCTTCAAATCATAATCAACTCCCTTTTATGAAAACTTCCATACAATATATAGAAAAAGTCCCTTAATTCCACTATCTAGAGGAATTAATTAAGAATGAGATTCTTTTCCAATATTGGACTCATGCACAATTGATTAAAAACCTAGTGGGGGAGTTACATGCAAGGTATTGAAGATTCCTCTAGAAGCTTCTAATTTCTCCTACAACATGTGCCATAATTGGGAATGGGAAATAAAATAAAAATAAATAATGTCTTTTGAATTATATTCTCCAAGTGTGTGTGTGGGTCCATTATTTATTTCTTTATAATATTTATTCAATCATTTTCAATAGCTCAACCAAAAATATAATAGAATTGTATCAAATCAAAAGGTGATAAAGGAGGGTTGTGACACGAGTGTTTGGAAATATTGGAATTATTTGTTTTGGTAAACATAATGGAGCTTTTCGTCAGAGATGATCTCCATAAATGGTGTTTTAGTTTATTATGTTCTAAAAGATCTTCATAATCTCTATAAATGGTGTTTTTAGTTTATTATGTTCTATAAGATCTTCATAAATGGTATTTTTAGTTTACTAAGTTCTAAAATGGGCTTAACAGTTTACAATGTTCTAAAAGATCGATCTCCATAAATGGTGTTTTTAGTTTACTAAGTTATAAAATGGGCTTGACAGTTTACTATGTTCTAAAATGGGCTTGATAGTTTACTATGTTCTAAAATGGGCTTGACAATTTACTATGTTCTAAAAGATCGATCTCCATAAATGGTGTTTTTAGTTTACTATGTTCTAAAATGGGCTTGACAGTTTACTATGTTTTAAAAGATCGATCTCCATAAATGGTGTTTTTAGTTTACTATGTTCTAAAATGGGCTTGATAGTTTACTATGTTCCAAAAGATCGATCTCCATAAATGGTGTTTTTCGTTTACTATGTTCTAAAATGGGCTTCGAGTAAATGATCAATAGAAGGGAGAGTTCATTTGGAAGGGAGACATAGTAGCTTTGGGAGTTTCGATGGTGAAAACACTTAGTAGGGAAGAGAGTTACAAGATTATTTGAAGCATAGAGAACATGTCTTTTTAATTAAAATGTTAAATATGGTGAAGACGTCAAGCATCACTTTTGGTTTTTATATGGATTCTCCATCATACCATACCAAGGATGATCTCCATAAATGGTGTTTTTAGTTTACTATGTTTAAAAATGAGTTTGAGTGAATGATCAATAGAATGGAGATGTAGCTTTAGGAGTTTTGATAGTGAGAACACTTAGTAGAGAAGAGTTGAAAGATTATTTCAAGCATAACTTTGTAGGGAAGAGTTACAAGATTGTTTCAAGCATAGAGAACATGTCCTTTTAATTAAAATGTTAAATATGTTGAAGACATCAAGTGTTGCTTTGGCCAAGTGTTTAAGGTGTGTGCTTGCTAAGTACATGGGGTTTCTTCGTGAGAGTTCGAATCTCTCAAGTAACGTGAACAATCCACTTTTTCTTTCAATCTCCCATTTTATTGCCTGAATTAAAATAATAGAGTGGCATTGATCTCAATTTATCAACTGACTTATAACACCACCATCTTAATTTGATATTTTATTCTACCCATGAGATTCTGAATTGCAATGTGTGAATTATCAATGTCATTCAAATATTCCATTTTATTGTTTGAATTAAAATAAAAGGGTGACATTGATCTTAATTTATTAATGGACTTCTAACTCCACCATCCTAATTTAATTTCTTATTCTACCCATGAGATTTTGAATTGCAATGGGTGAATTATCAATAAGTTATTGAAAGAGGAAAGAAGAATGCATTTTTTTTATGTTTATTAATTAATCTCTTTTTTTTCAATTAAGTGCTATCTTTATGGGGATAGCTCCCTTCTTTACTTGAAATAAAAGTTTACAAATTTTTCTATTTATTGGTATCTAACCAACAATCAGAAGTCCAATATCTTCCTAAAAACCCTACAACAACTAATTGGTGGACTTCTAATACAAAAAAGGCAAGCCCACAACCCATGTTTAACACCCTTGTTGTGCTTGCTTCAGATATCTAATTCCTTTCTGAGCCAATGATTTCCTTGAGTACACTTGCAGCTCAAACCAAATATATGCACCATATTTGCTTTACTAATCTAACCCCATACCACATTCCCTTACCGAAACAACCTTTATATTATTTAGTTTGGAAACCACTAGACCATCAGATTAGCACATGCCTTTCATGTGATTCAAAAAGTGCCAATACTGGATCAAATAATCATATAATCCCAGTGCTCTAAATATCGTGGTAGCAATATGTCATTCTTATCAGAGAATGACTTTCTAAAATTGTCCTCCATCCTTAATGTTTTTGTTTTTTGATTATCTTCTTGAGAAGAAGAAATCTTCGCTCTTAGCTTAATGAATAAATCTTCGCGCTTATATTTTTCTTGATTTTTTCATTAAAGACTGTGAATCAACGCCTACACATACAAATTAGTGCCTGCGCTTGTGAATCAGCGCGTGCGTTTTGACTCCTGAGCAATTTTCGTAAAACAAACATAACTTTTCGCTCAGGTGTCAGATTTTCAAAATTCAAAATGCATTGGAAAGTGGACTTGGAGATCTAAAATAGTTTTTCAATATATTTTTCATATAATTTTTAAAAAATAGTTTAACACGTTCAAAGTAAAGCATTATTTTTTAACTTTAAATGCACATAACTTTAGCATATGAGATCATTTTTCATTTTTTTTTTTTTGAAATTATCTAGAAAATCATAAGAATCCAATTTTTTTATTATAAAATCATAATAAATCCTCATATTTGTGTCTTTATACTAATTATCTTGTCTTTGTAGCCTTTTCATTGGTCCAAGAAAAAAAACTCAAACTACTAATCATCTTTTGCATAACGTTTGTCGAAGGCTTTTGGTTTTCCACTAAAGTATATTTCTTTCATGCATTAGATTAGAAAACACATATTTTAGGGTTAAAAATAACTTGTGTTTTCCATGTCTTGTGCACTTGCACGTGTGTAAGGTGGACCCACCGTTACACTTAGTATCCTCTCCCCTCGCCTTCGTGGATCTTGGGTGTAAGAGAAAAGCGATTAACAACACCCGTCTTTTTCTTTTTGTAGTGAGGGGTATTCTTGACGAGGATTTCATCACCTCACAAGGGTATCTCAAATTGAGACGCGTCAGGGATATCGACTCTCCCGACACGATCTAGAGCGGGTTTTATGAGCTACTATATAAATATGTCGGTCAGGCTGCTGATGTGCTAAGTGAATTCGACATATGTGGAGGCCCCTTCTGCATCGATAAGCTCAGTTAGAGCCTTAAGTGGCTTGCTCCGAGAATCTATTGTTGGATTAGTGATCCCTTGGAAATTACACTAGATACCAGTTTTAATAGCCAAAATCCTACATTTGATAGTGTAGGGGATGCGGACCGTAACCCGAACTTACTCCTCATGTATTTGCTCAGGATGAGATATAAATTCCCAATATAATAGATCCTTGGATCTTTGGGGTAAGAGAATTTGGTATACCCGAGAAGTGAGTGTCATGGAGTGGAGTCGGTGCTACCAGAATCTCTATTTGTCCACCTAAGTGAGGTATTGCTTATGCAAGGGGCCTATCAAGTGGTTTCCACTTTCCAACCGAAGTTGTGTTGTCTTCAAGTGTTTTCATTTGTGTTATACCTGTAAAATCAATTTGGGCTAATCTAGGCCCCCCATCACTTGCACACTCATCATTGTGTGGTATACTTGGCCAATGTGCTTGTCATTGTTTGATTTCTCTTGCCAAGAGTAGATAACATCCAAAATATTCCCTAATTTGACTAAACCCCTCAATCTCCACTTTGTCACTATCAAACCTCTATTTCATCTCCGTTTGAGCTAAACCTCCAATCAATTTTCATCCATCCAAATGATCATAAATCCCCAACCAATATCTCTATCCAATCATCAATCCAGTTTCGGGTAACCTTCCCCTTCTTCCACCTATCATCGGTCCATTCTTCCACAATCATTTTTATTCCATCCTCAAGGACTTAACACATCAACTTAATCGATCCTAATCAATCTAGTCAATCAATCAATCAACCTCATCCTAAGGTCGACACTTTGTGAAAGTTTAATTTATACCTTTATCTTTAATCAATCAATTAGATTTTGTGCTTGGGAAATAATCTCCCCCAAATACATTTTCTTAATCCTTTTGCTCAGGAATGTAGGGCTACCCTAAGTAGAAGAGGGCTTTATCAATCGCAAAGGTCTAAATTTTTCCTAGCTTGGTTGTCACCTAGCTTTGTGGTAACATCATGAATTCCCATCTAAGTCCTAATCCAAGGGCTAAGGTGTCATCCTAATCCAAATCAATCTTGTCCTAATCCAAGGACCAATCCAATCCAATCCAATTAAATCCAATCCAATCCAATCCAATCCAATCAAATCCAAGCCAAGCCAATCCAATCCAATCAAATCTAATCCAATCCAATCAAATCTAATCCAATCCAATCAAACCCAATCCAATCAAGCCCAATCCAATCCAAGAAAATCAAATCAAATCCAATCAATCCTCAATCCAATCCGAATTTGCTAAGTCCTAATCCTCATCTTCATCTAGCATCATCTCATCATTTTTCTCAATCAAGTCTAACTTATTCCCTCATTCTCATCATTTTGAGGTTAACCTTGCATGGTCTACACATGCTCACAAAAGAAAAGTTGGCTACCAAAAATTCACATTCAAGCATTATGGGTTGGTTTGAAGAAATGGTTATGGAAGTTCAAGGATCACCCTATCAACCATGCCCATCAAGTCTCCCACCCCCTCCCACTCATCAATTCAGTCCCAATTCATCTCACATCTCTTATTTTTCCCCTATCTTTGATAAGGGAAATCCATCTTATTCCCCATCCATGTCTTTATATTATCTCTCATCCATATACCCCTCCGATCCAATATGTATACCTCCATCTCCCTCCCCATCCACATCCAAATCATCATCTTTTTACAACACCTCCATCACCTCCACTCGCTATCCAAATCCTTTACACCATAGTTCTCCAAGCCTAAGTCCTAATCCCCCAATCCATAATCCCAATCATCCATCTAATACCAAACCTCCACATAATCCTTATCCTCTGAAATCCACATCATCCCCATCCTCCAAGTCCTTTCTTCATAATTTTATCCAAGAAATACTAGCAAAGGAGACAAAATTCCCACCTCAAAACAAAGTCTACCAATCTCCCCAAGTCCTCCATCCACCTCCATCCCCTCCACATCAAGATAACCCTCAATCCCCTAACCTTCATGATACCACCATCCCCCCCCTACCCAGGTGGAATAACCCACCCCCTCCTCCATTAAACCATCTCCCCAACTCCAAAAATCTCAAGTTCTTGTTCCAAAGCATGATAGAATAGACCCCTCTCCACCTCAAGATCAAAACATCCCTCCATCTCATGATACTTCTCCATCTCAAAATCCATGTCTACCCTCCATTCCATCTAAAGAAAAACTAATCCCTCTGTTGCATGATCCTCTTCCATCTCAAGGTCCAATCATCCCTTCCACTCCACCACATGATCCCATCCCAAGTCAAGATCAAGTATTCCTTCCTCTCCATGTAATGATACCAATTCAACTCACGATCTGATTTTTCCTCGTAATCCCCCACAAGATCCCATCACCCCTAGCCAAGATATCCATGAATCTCATACCTACCAACTTGGCTCTTCCACCTTCATCCACTCTAGTTTCCTCCAAGATCTTACAATCCCTTCCACATCCCATCCTACTCAAAATGGACTCACATCTTGTTTCCAAAATAATAAGTATCCTATTGGAAAAAGAATGTGTGAGAAAATGTTATCAAGGCAAAGGGTTAGGCCTCCATGAACAAGGTATATTGGAACCCCTTCAAGTTAAAGAAAATTAAAGTTCATATGGCCTTGGCTACAAAATTCATGCTCAAGATGTTGGTATATCTTCCATACCTCCTAAATCGACATCAAAATCACACCATCCCTCATCTTCCACATCCATTTTTGGTCCTTATGTTCCAAATATAAACCCTTCATCCCTTCCATCCATCTTGGGTCCTTACATCCCTCCATCCACCACCCCATCACCTCAAATGATCCCTAAGCAAGATCAACACAGGCACACATCCTTGAATTCCTTTCAACATTCTCCCTCCATCATCCCATACATAAAATCTTCAAGTCATCCATCCTCATACACTAGCACCATTGCTATTGGAAGAAATTTGGATGCCAAATCTAAAATGCATAAAGTTAAGAATCCACAAAAATCAAAGGATCAACATGTCCCCTCAAAAAGACATGCTCAAGAAAAGAAAAATATGATCCAGAAGAAGGAAAAATCCAAAAGACCACAAAGGCCCCAAAAGAAAAAATAAAAAACTATGTGGATTCCCAAGATATTCATAGAAGAAATTCATCTCAAAGTAAAATCCAAACTGGTATCCAAACATGTTAATCCACAAGCTCCCTCCACTCATAAGTCCTCTAGTCCTCCATCTAAGAATCTGCCCTCATCAAAATCCATTTTGGGCCCTTACGTCATAAAATCCACCATCCCAAGTTCATCATACCCTCCATCTATTTTGGGTCCTCATGTCCCAAAATCTACATTTGATCTTCCATCTAATTCAAAATCCTCTCCTCCACAACTCCACCACCCCTCAAGGTGTTTGCCAATGTCGATCTTTCCAACATTCCCATCCATTCATCCATAAGTCTTTCACAACCCCATCCATTATCCAACATCCATTTTTCATAATCCCATTCATTTAGTCCAAACCTTTGTATAAATACTTATCCCCCTTCATCTTCCATTCATTCCATCTCGTCATCTATTTCTACCATCGACGAGCATACCTGGACCAATTCTCATTGTTCAATATTGCAAATCTTTAAGAGATATGATCAATGAAACTATATGATTGAGTCCTTCCTCAATCTACCTTTCACACATCCACTTATCCTCATTCTTATCCATCTAAACTTTTTCGAAAAAAAAAAAAGAAGCAAAAAAATAGTAAAGAGAAAAATCCATCCAATGATGAAAACCACTTCTAGTGGCGCCTTGGGTAAGTACCATGATGAAAACTTGGTAAACAAGTGTCATGTGTAATCCCTGAGTCATCCTCTTGCACTCTACACTTGGGGGCAAGCTTCATCCATACTACCCTTCCATCTGCATCCAATCCATTTATCCTTCATCCAATATCCATCATCCTATCTAAGTCCCTCCTCATTTCCTATCTTTTATCTTGACTATCCAATCCATATCATCCATCTATCTTATCCATATCCTCCATTTCATATTCCTCATCCTACCTAACTCCATCCTTCCTACCTTTAGTCTTGATCAAGATAGATACAAAAATAATGTACATGCATGCTTTGGAACACACAAGCCTACATTTTTCCTCCATCCACATCCATTCCACATTATTATTCCATCTCATACATCTTTGTCCACCATCCTTCGATCCTTAATCGCACTACCTTCAGTGAGGCATTTTCTGCCTTTGCAACATAGTTCTTGGATCCTCATTCTACCTATCTTTCATCCTTCACTCTTCCATATCCTATCACTATCCATCTACTTAATCCTTCCATCTCCTATTATAGAAATCTATTCCTCCATCCATCCTCTTACCAAGCCTTGGTTCTCCCTTACCATTAGTCCCCATCCATTTATCCTACATCCATAATCCAATATAATCAAATCTAATCATATCCTCCATCTCATCCAATCAAATCTAATCATATCATCCATCTCATCCAATCAAATCCAATCATATTCTCCATCTAATCCAATCAAATCTAGTCATATTCCCCATCCCATCCAATTTTATTCAATCATTAACCCCCCACCCATATTATCCAATCCATTTATGATCCTCATCACACTTAGATTTGTTGGATACAATATGCCACTGAGAGGGGGTGTGAAACAGTGGTTTCCAAAACTCTTTTACCTTTTGATCCTAAGAGAGATTACCGGTTACCAATCCTAATGCCAAGTTAACCTATCGGTAAGAGAAGGAAAGATATCATAAAACAAGCACGCACAAATGCACATCACATGACACCAGTATATCTCGGTATCCAAGTCTGATTTGGATACCACATTCACCTTCTTAGCATCATCCGCTTGTGCTTTCAAATTAGCGATAGCTAACATTGACTCTTGAAGACTTTTGACTAATCGGTTGTGTTCCACAATAGCAACATTCTTAAACATCTTATATTCTTTTCTTACTCTGCTAAGCTCCTCGAGTGCATTAACAAGTTCTCCTTCAAGATCTACTTCAACTTCTTCTTCTCCATCATTGCCAAACAGATCTTTCTAGTGGGATTCATCTGCATTATCACTTTGAGATGTGTGCATCTCACTTTCTGTCTCTTGGGCCATGAAGAGATGAGTTTCCTCATCATCATTGCAGCAACTGTTGATTGATCTTCCTTTATCACCTGCACATGTGTTTGCTACAATGTTCTTCTTGTTTTCACAGACTGATCCAACAGTGGTAGGCTCATTACCATAGAGCTTCTTCAATCTGACCCACAAGTTTTTTTGCAGATCTACACTCTTCTACTTGTGAAGAAACATCACTAGTAAGTCCATTGAATATGGCCTTCATGGCTTCTTCATTGCACCTAGATCTTCTTTCTGCTTCAGGACTAGTGGGAGGATTGATAGGACTAGGGAGACCATTTACAATTGTCATCCAAACATCATACCCTAGGGAGGACAAGTAGACTTCCATTCTGCAACTCCAAACAGAAAAGTTTGAACCATCAAACAATAGAGTAGGGGTTGACACTAAACAAACCTTTGAGTCCAAATACCAAAATCTACCCAAGCCGAAGAAATCTTATCAACCGGGAACCTAGGCTCTGATACCAATTTTTGAACACTAGATGTCACTGAGAGGGGGGGGTGGGGGTGAATCGGTGATTTCCAGTGTTCAACAAGATTTTCCCATCTATCTGAGCTTATATTGACTTGCGCATAATATAAACACCCATCCATACTATGTTTATCAAATCTCAGTGACAATCCTCCCATCTGCAGACCCTGCACAACCAACTTATCTTTTGCCTCCCATCAATATATCCAATCCTTTTGCCCATTGGGATGCATCCTTCCCATGTCTGGCAGTTTATCAAAATCCATCACCTTCCCATTGGGATGTATCCTTCCCATGTTGGATAGTCCACCTAGATCCACATAGTCCACCCAGATCCACATCCTACTCTTGGCAAGAGATGTCGGTTGGCCATGTGCATGTTGTTTGCATAATTGAGTTTTCACGTTGCTTTTTATCTTGTGTCCCAGAACTATACTTGTTCAGGGATGCCTTGATCATCCTATACCTAGGTATGTCTTCGTTGGTGTATAATGGGGCATAATTTTTATGGTTTGGTCTGTTTGATGGTTTCTCTTGTATGATCCTATAGTTTTGCATGTGCATCATCATCGATGTTTGCGAACCTGTGTGCATTGAGATACCTGTTGTTTGAGAGTCAGTCCACGCCTTGGGTTTTTCATAACATCCTAATTCTCATAATTAGAAGTGTAGATAATTTGTGGCAATATCAAAACTAGGTTTGCTCTCCACATCTACACAACAAGAAATCCCATCAACTTACTTCATTTCCTTTATTCATCCCATTTCATCGATTTATCTTGGAGACTCCAATTCATTCATTACCCCTTCATCATCCTTATCCTTTTTACATCCTTTCATCCTCAATCATCTAGACTTTCTATCCATTTCAAGAGCACACCTATGTTCTTAGAACCTGGATGTCCTCTCGAGGGGGCATACCTCTACCTCTTCGTCATCCTTCCTCACCTCATTTATGACTAGGGCATCATGCTACTAGTATTTATCCTTTCCATCCACTGTTTTATTACTTTGATATAACGTCACTTCATGATGCTATATCAAAGAGGGGCAAAATGTAGACACCTAAAATTAATTAAATTGATATTTAATTAATTTAAGCCTTTCTACATAATTTATTTATTTTTATCCTTATTCCTCTTAAAATTAATTAAATCAAATTTAATTAATTTTATCATTATAGTCCTATAATTAATTTATCAAAATTAATTATTCCCCATTCTTCTAAAGTCATCTCAATCATTAATTCTTCTAAATTCCTCTTAGTTGATTAATTTTAATTAATTAACTTAAGTCATGTGATTCCTACAAATCACTTCTTCTAATCCTCACTTAGCCTAATCAATTCTTCTAGAAGTATGATTATCATCATTCCTCAATTTTATATTTCCCCACTCATTATCTCTCCTCATGTCACATCCTCCTAACTTTCCTACTTGCTCCCTAATCACTCATTAAGCCACCTAATCAATCTCCTTAATCATTTGCACCTCCCTAATCACCTTGGTCCTTTCAAAGATATTCAAATTCTTTGAATCTCCCCATGCATCCTCTTCCCAAGGAATTCTTAATTTCTTTTCTCATTTAGTCTTCCCACACATCTCTTATTTTTGAATTTTTTAATCCTCTCCCCTTTCTCCAAGGAATTTTTGATTCATTTTTCTCTTCCCAATGTACTTGGGAGCTCTTTAACATGAACCTTGAGAGGTTTGGAGATAATAAATGCCTTTATGGAAAATTCATTGGTCTCCACACCTTATCCTCCCAATCCATGTGCTCCCTCTCAATTTGATCTCAACCCTTCATCCCAAAGTTAATATTGGCCCTTCATTTTGGCCTCCTCCAATCTATAAATTGGAGTCTCCTCTGCTCATAAATTATCCACTTCCATCATATTCTCACGTTGTCCATTTGAGGATGAAAATCCTCCATCATGCCCTCATAATGCACAAATCATCCCACACTTAGCCATTATCATCCAATCCAAATCCAATCTTGTTGTGTAGTGGAGAGCAATCCACAATCCTCATCCAAGGAGCAAATCAAGTAGAGCAACAAGGGCGCCTCTACTTCATCAAGCTCAATTGGAGGAAGAGTAGAAGCTAAGGTATAATGGTTTATTTGTGTATTTGTATGAATTATTTTGTGTTTTATTTGGTTTATACACTAACCATTAGGCTTAGATTTTCCCCTCTTCAAATAGATATTCATCTTTTCTCTAGTCTTTTCTATTCCCTGCTTTTCTTACACAATCTCTACGAATCGTAGCCTAGAATCCTAAAATAGAATGTAGCATCTTGAGTAATCATTATCCATAACTCATGTGACCTTTCTTTTTCCAAAGTTTGTATCTTCATGTTTTCTTATCTGTCATCATGCTTTCTCTTTCCACAATCTCCTTTAGTCTCGTCCAAATTCATAAATCTGAACTGAATAATATTGCTTTATCTTGATTGACACCCCAACTATTCAACCAATCTACTACCACATTGCCCTCTTTGTAAGTAGGTGTTATTATGAAATACTAGAACTCTACCAATATTTCCTTTGCTAATTTTATCCAATTTCTTAATTTCCAGTTGGGTGATAAGCCACATGTAACTACTTGTATACAAATCTGTGAGTCGCCCTCAATTTCTATCACCCTAATTTCCTTATCTTTAAAAACCTTTAGTCCGAGTATTAATGCAGCAAATTCAGCTTCATTATTTGTGGCCATTCCAAGTTTTTGTGAGGCTGCCCAAGCACTTGCCCATTTCAGTCTCGAATGATACATCGTGCACCAACCATACCCAAATTCTCTTTGGCAACACCATCAAAGTTTAAATTCCATCTATGTATTTTAGGATCCTTCCAAATCACTTTTGATCTATCCTTTGCCTTCTCTTGTGTCATAGAAGCCAGTCTCCTCAACTCCAGCCATGTTCTCTAAATTCTTTCATCTCAGCTAGAGAATTCGGTATCTCTTCTTATTTTGACCTTTGAGTTTGCCAGTTCAACTATATCCTTTATGACTTTATCAATAAATTTCTCAAATATTATTTTTCTTTAAAAATTCTTTTGTTTCATTCTTTCCAAATGTTCCAAACCAATGTTGAAGACCCAATCTTCCATATGCAATTCCATAGTGATTTATTGTATAATGTAGGTCAGCCGAGAAAAAACTGCTTAATATCGTTATTCCTTGGTCCATACCATGCAATTGAATTTAGCAACCAGTCCCAACTTTTTGATGGCCATTCACAATTCAAGAATATATGATTTGTCGATTCTACATTTTGTTTACAAAGAACACAACGTGAGGGACCAGCTATGCCCACACAGTTCAACCTATATGTTGTTAAACATCTCTTAATGCTACCCATAGAAATGCACCTAGTTTGGGTAACATGACTTGGTCCCAACATAACACAACTGGCCACCCCTCAAACTCCATATACTATTCTTGTATTTGATACCCCAATTTAATTGTATATTGTCTAGTCTTGGCCTTGCACCATATAATTTCATCCTCATACTCACATATTATTACTCTACGTTTATTTTATTTTTGTTTGTAGTTCTTTCTTTAGCTTCGAAGGCATTGCCCATGATGATATGTCAATCCAAGTACATTCTGAACTTATACTTTTTTTCATCATTTTTATATAATCAACAACCCATGTTCCACATTTTTTAATAATATTCGGTAAGTATTCATCAATCTATATGATGTCTATCATCTTGTCGTACCCATTCCATGATTCATACCAGAAGCTTGTTGATCTACCATTTCCTATTTTCCATGGTAGGTGGTTTACAATTAGCGGTTGTGCATCACATAACAATCTCCGCGTTGTTGAACCTCCTCCAACATTAGAAATTGTCAAAATACGGTTCAGATTCAAACAATCTAACTTTGAAATATTTTACACCACAACCTCTCTGGATTGCGATACATCTTCCACACCAGTTTGGAACCTAGTGCAATATTCTTCATTTTCATTCTTATAATTCCTGCCCCTCCTTTTGAGTTTTCCTTGCATACCAAATTCCAACCAATGAGTGGGACTTTATTTATTTCCTTAGAACCATTCCTTAAAAATTTATTTACTGTTGCCTCTAAATCTGTCTCTGATTTGTGATTGATTGGGTAACAAGACATTACATATATTGGAATTGTAAACAATACAACTTTGATCATCATTATTCTTCCTACAAGAGTAAGCCATCGACTCTTCCATGATGTCATTTTTAATCTGTATTTTTCAACTATTTCCCTCCATTGAATCGATCTGCAGACTCCATCAAAGATTGGTGCACCAAGATATTTAACCAGTAAAGATTCTATGGTGAAACCAAGTATATTCGCAATGCGCTTCTGTTCCCCCTTTTTTGTGTTAAAGAAGTATATGATTGATTTTTCTTTATTCATTGCTTGTTAGATTGCTTTGCATATATATCCAATACCTACTTTATGTTTTCTTCTTCTTGTATGCTTGCTTGTCCGAATAAGGATGTGTCATCTAGAAATTGTGCATGTGTAATAGGGTCACAATCCTTTTTTCCATACAAATTCCGTTCCAGTAACCTTCCTCCCTACATGCTTTGATTTCCCTTCCCAACGCCTTTGCCATAATGACAAAAAGAAATAGGGATAAAGGATCCCCCTGCCTTAGTCCAATAGTTTCCTGAAAAAAACCAAATAATGTCCCATTTACAGCTACTGGAAATCTGACCGATTCATCCAGGTGTATATCCCATTAACAATAGGACAATCCATCATCCATGTATTGCCAATAAAGTTTCTGAAATCATCCAATATTTGTTTGTTCTTGCAGCAACCATCCATCTTTTTAGTTGCATCCATAATAGCATTAAAGCCTCCCACCATAATAATCTGTGTCTCCTTATGTTGTTTTTGTAAACTCCAATATTGCTCTCCATGTTCATGCTTTATCTATTGCCTTTGTTGGCCCATAGACGCATATGGCTAAGAATTGTTCATTTAATGAAAGGCTAAAAACCTTAACTGTTATCCAATTGTTTGTAGATTCCAATAGTTTAACCTTTAGATCATTGTCTCTCCACAATATTGTCAACCCCCCAGTAGTGCCTTGTGATGATTGGAAATGCCCGTTCCGGTATTTGCAAAAGTTTAAAAATTTTGTTCCTTCGTCCAATGTCAATTTTGTTTCTTACAAAAATATTAGATCTCCCAATGAAGTTTGTAGATGAAGTCTAATTAGACTTTTTTTGTTAGGTGCCCCAAGGCCCCTGACATTCCATGTGATGATTCTCATTGTTTCCCAAGGGAGGTGGTTGCTACCTTGGTACTTGACATAAATTTTGTGATGCTGGCATAATTCCTATTTAGGGCTTCCTCCTCTATTAACTGTTTTAGGGATTTTCTTCATTTTCCTTTCTTAGATCACATCGGTTTGGATAATCCTATTACTTTGGTGGCTAATTGTGCTATGTATCATTCTTCAATGATATCCAACTTCTTCTATCTCTTCTTCAGATGTTGCCTCTATCAATTATGTCTTTGTGTCTTCTGGTTTCTGAATCAAGGCAGTCCAGGGGACAGTAGCCTTATCCAATTGTTCTAGTTTCTCATTTCCTTTCCATTCATTATTGTTGGATTTTGCAATTCTATTCGATTCAGGCACTTCTTTCATCTTTTATACAAACTTGTGTTTTGGCTTTCTGTCGCACTCAAATTCATTGTGATATCTAGATCTACAGATTAAACAATTTTTTTGTCCTCCTCTATATCTATCATTTGAATCCATTTTCCCCCATTACCCATTAGGTAAATTTCTCTTGGAATTTTCTTGATGGCAATAATGTGCATCCTATCGTACCTGCCCATATCTCCTTCAATTAATTCCATATCAATGTCTAGTAATGTTCCCATAGTTCTTCCGATTTTTTCCAAACATCCTCCTGCCCAATATTCCATTGGCAGGTTGTTTAATCGGATCCATATTGTCATGGGGCTCAAGTTTAATGGGATTAAAATTTGACTACCAAGGCTGCATGTATAAAGGTGATTCTTTGTATTTCCAAATCCCGCCCACAATTACCTTTTGTTTTTCTGCTTCATCAGCGAATATGGCCATAAAAAAATTAGTAATTAATCTCTTGTCATACCTATAAGATTCTAAATTGAAATGGGTGAAATATAAATATACAATAATTGATATCCTATTCTACCTATAAGAATCTGAATAGCAATGGGTGAATTAACAATTCGCCATTAAAAGAGGTATAATAATTCATGGAAAGGGCCTTCACCCATTTACAAGAAGACCAACATCAAGATCGTGGAACAAATTATCAACTAAAATAATTTGAAATTAACAACGATAACAAATTGCTAATAACTAAAACAAGACAATACAAGTTTGAATCAAAGATTGTCATTCAACAAGAATTGATACGCTTAGGTGTACCCTAAACACATTTATCCTAGGTTGCATTCAAACCCTCTAAAACCAAAATATTGCAAACCTTATGCTTAAATATGTAAATTCTAAAATTATCAACCTAGACTAGATCATATCTTTATTCCTTAGATTGTTAAGGCAATTCATAATTTCAATAGGAAGTGAAGCTAAAACAAGGGTACTCCTATCCACTTTCAAAATAGTCTAAAAAAAAATTGAATATAAAATGATGTTATCTTATAATATTGAATAGTCTCAAAAAATTAGAAGAATTTATATATTATCTTAATAATAAATATTATTATAAGTTCACCCAATCAAGATACTCTCCATTCATTAATTGTATGCTTGGTGGATTCAACTTTATACTATGCAATCATGTAGTTTTATTATTGATTAATTAGTTAATTATTAGTGTAAAGATGAGGGACACTACATAATGCATGAGTTAGATTTATTAAGAAGGAAGATACAATCCATTTCCATAATAGCACATTCACAAGGATCCATACAATACTATTCTTTATTAGGTTTAATTAATGAATATTATTCTTTATTAGGTTTAATTAATGAATATTATTCTTTATTAGATTTTTTTCATTCATTTATTACTAGAACTCCATAAGCATAAGAGAGAGATTGTACATGAGAGAGAGAGAGAGGGAGAGATTATCCACTCCAAATTTCATTACTTTTCACCAAAAGAACATATTCATTAAGGGAGGAGGAGAGGATGGATTATTTTGTAATATTATTGGGGGAAAAGAGCCCTCACCCATTTACAAGAAGATTGACATTGAGAGTTTGGGAAAAACTGTCAACTAATGTAGATAAAACTACAAACTAATAAAGATAACAATTTGCTAATAACTAGAGAAAAACAATATGAGTTTAAAGATGTTAACTTTCAACCAACTTTGAATAGTAACAAAAGATGCTTGAGAGACACTCCCTTTGACAGATCATCATCAAACAAGTATTGATCCACTAAAATCTACCCTAAACAGATTCATCCTAAGTTGCTCCTATCCACTTTCAAATAGTCTCAAAGAATATTGAATATAAAATGAATTAAATAGTCTCAAAAATTTAAAGAATCTATAATATTATCATAATAATAAAGCTAAAAGGGGTTTACCCCACAACATGACGATGGTCATGAGCCATGTTGATAGGGAGGTTCTGTGTTCTAATTCCATCCCGATTTGGCATGTTGTGCAGGTCTTCTCGTGGTCGTTGGTCGTGCGAAGGATAGTGTTGATGGTGTTCTTGTTGACCGACTGGTGGATGGGTGTTCATGCCTACCCACTGCGGTTGTTGTTGATGCTGGTTGATGTTTCCCCCCCGTCAGTCTGCGTTGGTCTTCCTTGCCCGTGTTGTTCCTTGCCTCGCTAGGTGTCCATGCTACTGTCATGTTGGACTCTGCCAGGCACCAAGATTGTGGAGGGATAAGTTGTTGATATGGAGTGATAAGGTTGAATTTGGAGTGATAAGGAGCGGGAGATATAAGGCGTATGGAGAGATAAGGAGAAGGGAAATATAAGGAGTATTGTGGAGAGATAAGGAAAAAGGGAGTTGTAAGGATTCTTAATGCCTCAACATGTTCACCTCAGGGATGGGGTCCCCCTTTGTGACCCTACTGGTTCATAGCTCCAATCAAAAGCATCTATATTGTAGGGGTGAGACCCCATGTTGTCTTAAGTTAGTGGATCGTTGTTGAGTAGCTGAAATTGTAATACCTGTTACAAATCAAAAAAAAATAAAGCTAAAACAACCTAGTACTCCTATCCACCTTCAAAGTAGTTTAAAAATATATTTTGAATATAAAATGACGTCATCCTTAAATATTGAATAGTAAAAAAAATTAAAGAATCTATTATATTATCTTAATAATAAAGCTAAATAAGGGTACTCCTATCCACTTTCAAAATAGTCTAAAAAAATATTGAAAATAAAATGACGTCATCCTAAAATATTGAATAGTCTCAAAAAATTAAAAGAATCTATTACATTGTCTTAATAATAAATATTTCTATAAGTTTATCCAATTAAGATACTCTCCATTCATAAATTGTATGCTTGTTGGATGAGGGGCATTACATAAAGCATGAGTTAGATTTATTAAGAAGGAAGATACAATCTATTTCCATAATAGCACATTCACAAGGACCCATACAATACTCATTCTTTATTAGGTTTATTTTATTCATTCATTAGTAGAACTCCAGAAGCATGTGTGTGTGTGTGTGTGTGTGTGTGTGTGTGTGTGTGTGTGTGAGAGAGAGAGAGAGAGAGAGAGAGAGAGAGACTATTAATACCATTTTTAAGAACACAATGAGAAAGAGAGAGGTGACAACAAAGTATCCATTCCTATCTCGTTCTCTTTTACAAATAAAATATAACATTAAGAGTGAAGGGAAGGATGCATTTTTTTTAATATAATTATTGTGGAAAAGAATCCCTCACCCATTTACAAGAAGATTGGCATTGAGCGCATGGGAAAATTTGTCATCTAATGGAGATAGAACTACAAACTAACAAAGATAGAAAATAGCTAAAACAAGACAATATGATTTTGAATCAAAGATAACTTTCAATGAACTTTGAATAGTAACAAAAAAATACTTAAGAGACACTCTTTATGGTAATTTGTCGTCAAACAATATTGATCCACTAAAATCTACCCTGAACACATTTATCCTAAGTTACATTCAAACCCTCTAAAACAAAAATATTCCAAAATTTATGCTTAAGGATTCAAAATTTAAAATTATTAGGATGGATTATAACATCCTTATTCCCTTGACTAGAAAGAAAATTTAGAATTTTAATTGGAAGTGAAGCTAAAATAGGGGTGCTCATAACCACATTTGAATAGTCTTAAGAAAATATTGAATGCAAACTAACGTTATTCAAAAACTAAAACCTATGAGGCACAAAAGATATTAAAACATCACAAATTTTGAGGCATTTCTCAAATTGCAAGAAGATATTGAATACAAACACATGGAATAAAAGCAAATTAATTACCCAGATGTTTATATTGAAAGGTTCTTAGTGTAGAATTATGCTTCCAAATGCTAAATCTAATAATAGAGTGAATACAAAAATTCTTAAAAACCTTTTAACTATTACAAATTAGATAAACACATACCAAACCAAAACTAAACAAATAAACTCATAACACCAAATTTATGTGGGAAAATCATTTCAAGAAAATACCCACGCTCTAAAATCCAAAGCTCAATTATTTTATCAACAACAACCAAGAGTTACAATGCAATGCATAGAACCAATGCTCTTCACGGGTAATTATAGTAACAAAGAACTCTAGAGAACTTTTGGCATGTAACAACGTCTTAAAAAACATTCAAACTCCTCATACAAAATACACTAAGAAGCCGCATATTTATAGAGCTCAACACATGAGTGGAAATTGCCTATGGTTTCCAAAACCAACTCATATGCTCAAAAGGTAAGTGTTATCAAAAGAAAGTAGTCATTTTCATGACACGTTGCACATAGCAACTTTCCAAAGCAGTAACTCATGACTCGCCCATAATGGTCATCTTTCCATATGCAATAACTACCTCACACCACTTGTCAAAAGTGAACTCCACCATAAATACCAACCGCCAAAAATTACTCTTCGTGACTCTTCCACCAAACTAGTAGTTGCCATAGTAAATATTTAATAAATTTTCATAGTCCCAACATAGCAACCTATGACACTATTCCCCTAAATTTCAAGACTTCCAAAGTTGGTGCAATAAATAATTAAATAATAAGCATATTAGGACTCCAAGGTTGGGACACCTTAATCCTGGAAAATTCTCCCACTTGTTGAAGGCCTGTCAAAAGTTAAAACTTTGTCATCTTCTAAAGGCCCCAAGCCCATGGAACTAGCATACCATCTGGACTTCTTAGTGCTCACTAACTTTATTGATGCATTTACAATGTTTACCAAAGTATCAACTTTTTCCATCTTCCACCAAATCATGAACAAAATGAAACTATACATTGATATGCTTTGTTATGGCATGAAATGTAGGATTCTTTGCTAAACAAATAACACTATGCTTGTCACAACAAATAGTAATTTGTCTTGCATCAAAACAAATATCAAAACTCAACCTCTTAAGCCAAATGGATTACTTATAAGAATGGATAGTTGTCATGTACTCTACTTTTGTAGTGGACAAAGTGACTACAACCTGTCACTTACTCATTCAACTGATAGCAGCACCAAATTTCATGAACACATATCCAATAGTGGATCTTCTATTGTCAATATCACATGCCCAATCTTAATCCACATATCCATGAAAAAAATCAAATTTTGAGGTTTGATAGGATAATCATGAAAACACAAGGAATACTCAAAAGTACCTCTCAAATACCTAAACACTCTCTTAACCACATCCTAATGCATCCTTCTAGGATAATTCATAAACCAATTAAGCACTCCCACTTCTTGGCTAATGTTTGGCCTAGTACAAACCATAACATACATCAAGATATAAATAACACTCACATAAGGTACTCTAGACATGGCCTCCATATTAGTAGGAGATTTTGGAAAATCCTCCGCAGAAAGGTTTCTCGCCTATAACACTAGAACAACTAAGTATCTACAAGTTATCATACTAAATATGTCCAACAAAAAGTTAGCATACTTACTCGAGCTCACCCAAAGCTTAATTCTAGTTCTATCTCTAATGATATCAATACCAAGAATATATCTCGTTGCACCTAGATCTTTCATCTCAAACTATGTTGTGAACTGAAGCTTCAAATCTAAAATCATTCTCTTACCATTCCCAATAAACAACATATCATTCACATACATGACTATATAATAATGTGACTATTTTTAGATTTATAATACACACAATTGCGAGATTTAGATCTCAAAATTCTAAAAGACAACACATAGGTATCAAACTTTTGATACCACATTCTAGGAGACTCTTTCAAACCATATATAGATTTCTTCAACTTACAAACAAGGTTCTCTTTACCTTTTTCAATGAAATGCTTTGGTTGTGGTATGTAAATTTCCTCCTCCAAAACATTGTGAAGGGATGTTGTCTTCACATCCATCTACTTGAATTCTAAGTCATAAGTTGTTGCAAGTGATAATAGGAATCAAATGGATGCCAACTTACATATAGGAGAGAATATTTCACCATAATCAATTCCTTGCACCTAAGAATACCACTTCATGATCAACTATGCTTTGCACTTCTCAACACTACCATTTGAACCCAGTTTCTTTTTTAACACCCATTTACATCCAATGAGTTTCCATCCTTCAAGAAAAGGCACCAAATTCTATGTAGCATTCTTCTTCAATTCAACCATCTCTTCGTTCATGTCTTCCATCCATGAATTTTCATCATGCATACCCATAGCTTTTTTAACAATCCTAGGCTCATCAGTGTTAACAATCAAAGAAAATATGCAGTTGGAATCCAAAAAACAATATCCAAACATTTCTAGTGAATAACCAAGTCTTTCAAATTTTCACCTATGACGAGCAGGCCTCCTCAATTCTTGAGGTTGAGGTTCTTGCTCTTCTTCAAAACTTTGAAAGCTACTTGATCTTTCCCAATCATCAAGTCCACCAGGAGCGTATAGTTCATTTTTCATTAGGGTAGGTGGAACATGAACTATCTCCTTTTTCTTTTTTTCTTCCTTCTCTACTTGCAAATTAACTATAGAAGATCACACTTCTAGTATAGAGTACCTTTTCTGCAACTAGGTCCTAAATCTTTCAACCTTTCACACCAACATCATAGCCAACGAAGATACACTTAACCGCCTTGTTCTATGATTTTAATCTTTTCTCACTTGATGCATTTGCATATTCCTCACAACCAAAGACTCTGAGATGTCTCAACAAAGGCTTCTAACCAAACCATGCCTCTGTAGGTACTAGCACCAAAGAAGGATATCTATTAATCAAACAACATGCACTAGCTACAACTTTTGTTCAAGCCCAACACCACCCAGCATACTTCTAGCCCTCTCCATCAATGCTTTGTTCATCCTCTTTGAAAATTCATTTTGGTGTGGGGTCTATGGATTTATGTTTTCTCTCAATCCCATGGTCCTTACAGAACTTGTCAAATTATGTCGGACAAAACTCACCACCACTTTTTCTACCAATCTATTTTCAACTAAGGATTTGAACTCCTTAAACTAACTAAAAACTTTAGATTTAATTTTGAGGAAATACATAAATGTCCTTCTATAATAGTCATATATGAAAGAGACAAAATTTACAAATCTAGCTATTGAAGGAACATTATTAAGATCAAACATGTGAATGAATATAATCCAAAACTCCATAAGATATAAAAATTGAATAAAAAGAAACACGGTGTTGTTTACCATAAACACAATGTTTGCAAAAGTCAAACTTGATATTAAAGTTCTCAAGGCCTTTAGCAATGCACTTATTTTCCAAGGTTCTAAGATCCTTCTCACCAATATGGATAAGTCTTTGGTACCATAAAATTGTCTTCTCCATTGGGAGCCTCATCTCCAAAGAATTTGTACCCTTAGGTACCCAAAAAACACACCATTATATGTAGAAATAAAAATCATCTTCTCTACTTGATTTGATGTTGAGGACAAAGAATCCAAAGCCTTTTTCTTGGACTTCACAAAAGCACTATTTCTCAAAATCACGCATGCATCCATCTTATACATGGTGTCAACATAAACACCCTTAGCAAGCACCATATAACCTCTTGTCATCTTCCATCCACCACTCGAGAAAACAACCTCCAAACCCACATCACTAGTTTGGTCACTAAAATTAGGTTTCATGCCAAACTAGCAATATGCAAGACACCATCAATCTCATTCACTCTGCCATCAGGGAATTGGATCATGATTCTTCTATGAACAACAACGTCCAGGTGATAGTCATCACCCAGAGACACCTTCCCACAATCAAACTCATTGTACTCTAATAACCAACCTCTATGAGAGGTCATATAGAAAGATGCACCTAATTCTATCAACCACACATCTTCTAATGCATGTATTGTCATGGCTATGAAAAAACATCTACCTCATCTTGAGAGGATTTTTTAGAGTCGAAATGGAAGAAATCATTTTTACCTTTCTTTTTATTCTCCTCCTTGCACTATTTATGGAAATGAACAAATTTTCTACAATTTAAACATTTTGCCTTGTACTTTTTACCAAAAGACTTTGATCTCCCTAGAGACTTGGGTTTACCCTTTTCACCTTTTTTCTTTCCCTTCTCCATCCTTCTACCATGAGAATTCATGACCTCCTTAGTCATCTTGAAATATTTCCTTTGCATCTCTTCAGATAATGATAAAGCAACCACATTATCCTTATTGAAATTGGTTGTTGTGCTTCCAATGGCCATCACAAGTAAATCAATGAGTCTAGAAAATAACATAACATAAGCATGCATTTCTCTTGTTCATCTTTCTTGATATCAACAAAACCCAGTTGAGTAACTAGCATGTTGAGCGCATTCATGTGATCTACAATGGATCCTCATTCCTCCACCTATAGAGAATACAATTTCTTTCTCAATAATAACTTATTTTCAAAAGGGAAATCTAATAAATATCACCAATATTTTTACAAAGCTTAGCTATAGTCTTATCTTCATGGACATTCAGGAGCACAAAATCAGCCAAACAAAGTCCTATCAAACCCTTGTCTTTTAGATCCATTGTATCTCATACATCTTGCATTGTAGTTTTAAGTTTTTTTGAAGAAACCACAACTCATAGATCTATATCTATGAGAATATCCTCTATTTTGAGTTTCCACAACTCAAAATTGCCACCATTAAATTTATCCATCTCTATTCTACTCGATGTGCTTGCCATATCAAACTACAACAAGGTTATGGAATATTCCCCTACAAAACTCCCACTGACACTAGATAAACATAAAATCCCTTCTACCCAACAACATGAACAAAGATTACCAAGCTCTATACCAAATGAAAGGAAGCAAAGTGTGGAATAACACTTCCAAATGCTAAATCTAATAGGATAGTGAATGCATTTTTTTTACAAAACCTTTAATTGTTATAGATTAGATAAACACATACAAATTTAGATTTAAACAAATAAACTCATAACACCAAATTTACTTGGGAAAACCCTTTTCAGAAAAACCCAAACTCCAAAATCTAGAGCTCAATTGTATTATCAACAACAACCAACAATTACAATACAATGCATAGAGCCAATGCTCTTCAAGAGTAATTACAGTAATAGAGAACTCTGGAGGACTTTCGACATATTAAAAATTTCTTAGAAAATATTCAACCTCCTCATACAAAATACACTAAGAAGCCACATATTTATAGAGCTCAACACATGAGTGGAAATTGCCCATAGTTTTCAAAACTAACTCGTACGCTCAAAATATAAGTGGTGTCAAAAACAAGAAGTTGTCATTTTTATGACAAGTTGTGTAAACTGAGTTTATAAAGTAGGCTACATTGTAAGTATAGTAAATTTCAATGCACGTATCCACACCATTACGTCATCTAAATAAATGTATTTTACATTATAATTGTTCTATCTTTCATTTCTAATACATTTATATGGGAGTACATTACTCACCTATGTTCTTAAATGCTCATCACCAGCTTAGCCTTGTTATAGCAAGAAATATATTCATTAAGAGACTATTCATCTATAAACAAATAAGTTGTCCCAACTATTTGTTAGTGGTAAAACATATTTATTTATTTATCTAATTATGTAATGCAAACAACCTACTCTAAGTAGTTTCATGTGGTTTTAGCAATTGAATAGTCCACCCTTCTCTTAGCTTTATGTATACAATTAGAGTCCTTCATTAAATAAACTAATACTTCTATTTTTAATTCAAGTACCATAATTAAAAGATTTAATGGCTATCATGTCAAAAGAATAACTCTCTTTTATTTCACAATAAAACTCTATCAAATACATAATGAAATATTTTTAGAACCAATATTTCAAGCAAAATCTACTATTCTTATTAGGAGCTTATTTAATAGAAAACAACATCAAAGGAACTTTCTCTTCTATTAATTAACAGACTTCCCCACCAAACACCATAGAGCATCTCTCAAATGACCATTTTCAAAATAACATATATAATCATCGTAGATTTATTCTAGTGGAAAATAGTTAACAAATGCTTGCTCTTAAATTTACCTACTCAAAACATCAAGTAGTCATCATTACATAGACCCCAAGGACAAGCAATAACAAGAATATTTTCAAACATATACCATTTTTAAGGCAACATATGATTTTTATTTAAAATGTTCCATTTAAAAAATAATTGCTAAGTCTTGCTCTCCATCCCTCCATAATGACATCATGGCATTTTATGAACCCTTGTCATACCCCTGAGAAAGAGAGTAATAGTACATAACCAACAAAATCAATGGTTGGATCTTGTTATCAAATCACAATTAGTCATTATACAACAAAATAATCTAGTGTACTCTCTTTAAAACATTGTTGTAACTCAAATACATAGAACTAAACATTTCACTACAACTATGCATAAGAAAAGGGAAAGTATAACTTATCTCTCGACATGATCCTCCTCCTTGTTTTCACCTCCATAACCAAGATCTCCCATCCACCTTCCAAGCTTATTCTTCACTTCCATCTCCATAAATAAGAGCTCCCATTCCTCCTCCTCTAACTATCCTCTCTTCTTTCATAAGACAAGTTATCCATTAGGAGAAGTGGGTAATAGCCTTGTTGTCCTCGATTTCAGTATGGCCAAAATCATGAGGCAACCCTACAAAACTGGTCTGTTTCATACCTTACGACCTCTGGGAGAGCTTGATCGACTCTGTTGGTTAGCTCATTTAGCTTTTCGCTTTTCATTTTTATTATTTTTAAGTTTTTAAGATTTGCAGTTTTTCCTACAGGGTTCCTTCTTTTCAAAGGGATTTCACATCAGAATTTAAAGTCCCATGTGAAAAGGTTTAGTTTTCCCCTGCAAATCGGACTTTAAAGTCCAACCTGCAGATAATCCTTCCCCCGCAGATCAAACTTTAAAGTCCGACCTGCAAGGTCTTTAAACCTGCAAGTTGGACTTTAAATTCCAACCTGTAGGTTGTTTTTCATGGCATGCATGGCGGACTTTAAAGTCCAACTTGCAAGAGGTTAGTCCTACATGTCAGACTTTAAAGTCCGACATGCACCGCACAATTAACCATTAATGATTGCATTTATTGCTAATTTTGGGGTTTTCGACCTTGATCGCCGGTTACCTGATTTTTCTTCATCCGCATGGATTGAGGTAGGGTTTTTATTGTTTTTGTTTGTTTTTTCCCTTCCATCTTTCCTTCACCGCCATTTTGGGTTTTCAGTCGATTAGGAGTGCATCAGACATTTAAAATTTGATCGCTCCTGCAATCTTCTTCTCAAGGTCCGAGGGCACATCAGACTTTAATGTCCAATGGCCCTCAAACCCTTTTTGTTTTTCCCTCTTCCCTCGCCTACACATCGGGTTTTAAAACCCGACATGCAGGATGATATACAGAGATAACTCTCCGCATATTGGAATTTAAAGTCTGATATGCAGGAGGGTAAACCTCACATATCGGACTTTCCGATATGTGAGAGGAGATTGTCTGAGTGACATGTTGGGTTTCCCTTCCCCAACACATCAGACTTTAAAGTCTGATGTGTTGGTCTTTCGAATGATTTATATCTGCACATCGGACTTTAAAGTCCAATGTGCTAATGATTTTTCCTAACTTGCACATCGGACTTTAAAGTCCG
Source organism: Cryptomeria japonica (assembly GCF_030272615.1). Lineage (NCBI taxonomy): Eukaryota > Viridiplantae > Streptophyta > Pinopsida > Cupressales > Cupressaceae > Cryptomeria > Cryptomeria japonica. The sequence goes on from NC_081410.1 coordinate 417,715,264, forward strand.
ATGTGCCGATGACTTTCCCCAATTTGCACATCGGACTTTAAAGTTCAATATGCAAGTAAAGATCTTTTATCCTTGCACATCAGACTTAGTCCGATGTGCAAATTTTGACTTCTAAGGTGCAGATCGAACATTTTTCCATGACTTGCCATTTTTTACAATTTTGCTCCCAAGCCTGTTCTGAGTCCGATTTTTCGATCCGACTGAAAAATTTGGTTTTATTGATGATGATAACTATCGAAGAAGATAATCCTCAGTGTTGAATGTAGTCATTTGCAAATGTCAAGGCCCTCTCACGATAAATCAGAGCCTTCTTAGAGTCAGTTGGAATCTTCACCGGGTAAAACATCAGCAAAGAAGATGAAGTACAAGTATGATAAGTACTTGAATTTGTACCCAGAAATTTCAGTAGATTCAAACATCAAGGAGATCAAAGATACAAAAATTGGTCATCTCAGTATATAGGAGTTTATTTATCGAGTTGAGAAATCTGCTTCCTGCCTAACAAACTTGATCAAATCTAAGTTGCATAAATATGCTTCCTTCCCAATTGCAGCTCATGATCCAGATTTTGTACTTGCAGTAGCGGATCACTTTGATCCGAATACAAGACAAGTTAGGGATGTTGATCAAAATGTGATCATGACTTCGGATAGTGTTTTCTTCAATGGTATTTTCAAAGGTTCTTCAGTCGAGGAAGTAGCCGACATTTCTCAAGAAAGTGCTCAGGAGTACTACGAGAAAAATGAGGTCAAGTGCAAGAAAGTGATCAATACGTTGTACCTCTCTGTTGCTAGAAATTCTACCACCTCACGATGGCCTAAGTATTTCCACATAAGTGAATTCAATGAGGAGTACAATGATATGGTCACCATGTTGGCAAGAGTGAAGGGTTTAAAGGATTCTCATTACTTTCAAAGCTGGATGTGTTATTACATAATATAATCAAGAAAGGGGCTGCTAGGATTCATTAGGGTGAGCAAATCAGTGATGCACTCTGTGTGTAGTTAAAAGAAGTCAAAGTGACATTGAAATTTTATATGACCTCTTACCTGGTTTATGCAGCTGCTTCTATGAGGCAATATCCATGTTTATTTACCAAAGGTGACAGGAGATTAGTACCTGTCTGGGAATACTATGATCAACTCATGATCAAGAATCAAGGTAGCCATTTTAGGAGAGTCAGTGATGCCTTCTTTGTTGTGTGGAAGTGCATGTTTGATAAAAGCCTGTAGAAGAAAAGATTAGCAAAGGCTGCATATAACAGGGTGTCTCATTTTGGATGCATTTTTCTTTAGTTTCCAACATTCACTTACATCCGGATCGGATGTTTCTTAGGTGAACCCTTTATTTTACCAAGGTATCCTTCTGATAAGATCATTCTCATGGAGTTGTGTTGGCAACTAATCTATGTGCATGAAAAGAAATTGCAAGCACATAAGACCGGATTGAAGTTCCTAGAATCTATTTGCAGGTACTCAGTTTTAAATAGCCCCAAGGACAAGAACATGGAGGAAGAGATGCAATGGAACACTATGAGAAGATTCAAAGCATGAACTAATTTTGATTTTTGTGGCATGAAGAATAATCTCAAAAGAAACTTCACCCATGTTTTTAGGTTCGAGGATGTGTGGGAAGATTGCCAAGATGAGGAAGACATAAGAAGAATGGATTTCAATCGTCTTACATTGGAGCAGATTGAAAATTTAGATTTGGCAAAGATCCCATTGACCATGGAAGACACTGAAAAGAAGATTGCCGACTCTCCACTTCCACTGGTGCAATGGTCAAAAAAGAAGAGTAAGTCTATCACTGAAAGAATCTCTCCCATTTTGGCAAACACCAATGCATGGTTGTTAAAAAAGAATCTTAAAATGAAACAGCTTCCTGGTAGTTCTGGAGATGACGACAATAGTGATGGTCTGGTTGGTAAGACAACTACAGTTGAAACAAGAACCAAGGGCAAAGAAGATCCACAAGCACCATCCTCGGCCCCTGCAACACAATCTAAAGGGAAAGGACCTGAAATCAAGTTCATAGTTAAAGGGTCCAAAAAAGGTGAATCATCTTCAGCGGTGCAGGAGACAACCACAAAGGAACCAGAACAACAGATTACTAGAGATACTGAAAAAGAGAAGGAGATGGAAGAAGGTGAAATTCCTCAACAAGAGGAAGCATAGGTTGAAGAAACATCACATCTTGGTGAAGTTAATATCCCAACCACTTCGCAGGTGCCAACTCATTCAGAGGTGATTATCCATTCCATTGATTCTGATTCTGATCAAGAGGAAGAGGAAATCGATGATGAGGACCTGGGCATGGACACATTGTGATGTAGTCAGAGACTGCTCAATAATTTTTTGCATTATCCAACTTTTCTAGTCTGGATGATATTCCTTCAACCACCATTGAATCTTCAATGTTGGAATTTTCTAAAGCTATGAAGCAAGCATTGTGGAATAATAGATGACGACTTTACCTTCTACGATGGTCATAACAAAAATTCTATCTCTAGTAAGCACTGAAGTTATTTCTACTACGACGGTCATAATAAAAATTCCACCTCTAGTTAGTACTCAAATTGTTTCCACTACACCTTCCACTCTCTCCTCTGTGGTCATAACTGAAGAAGGGTCAAGATCAGTAGTTGTTACTACATCAGTAGGCATATCATTGGATACTTCAACATTGATATCAATAACAACATCTACAACCGCTGCAAGTTCAAGTCAGTTTGCTCCTGAAATACCAAGTGAGACTCGGCAAGAAGCTACTACTCCACCCACCAATCAATAATTACCACCTTGGATGGAGGTAGTAGAACTTAAGAGGAAGAAACAAGTAATTTTACCTGATGAGTTTGATTTTGAGCAGTTGGTTCCTCCAAAGCCCAAAGCAACAAAGAAGCCGAAGACTGTCTCTCGGGTGTTAGTGGACCCGACTTCTAAAAGGAAGTATACTGAGGTCATGGTACCATCATCAGATAAGAATAAAGATGATATACAACCTAAGGATTACATCATGCAAACCATAGAGCTTGGGGTGGAGACACATGAGAGTGTTAAGATGGATTCTAAGACAACTTTTAACTCTTTGTTACAGAGACTTGACCAAGAGAGGGATGAGAAGAATGAATTAAAATAGAAATGTGAACAATTGACTAATGTTCTTCTGAAAGTGACACAATCCTTCCAGGAAGTTGAGCCCATAGGATCCTCAATGGACATTGAAGCTCTTAAGAAAATTGAACAGGTAGGAGCCAAGGGCCGAGTGGTGGATGAGTGGATTGCACAGCTGAAGTCAAAAGGGTCTCATCTCCTAAGTTCAACAGTTGGTTTATTGGCCGATTTTGAAGTGATCCAAAGTTAGATGCAAAGTGTCAAAACTTCATTACCTCAAGAGATTGAAGATATTGTGAAGAGTACAATCCTTTAGAGCAAAATCAAGGACTTCAGAATAGACGTCCTTGTTGAAAATAAAGTGGTTCGGTCAAGGGAAAATTATATCCAAATCTTGTCGCTATTGTCTCACCAAGGAAGAGACAATAAGGTTGATGATAGTAGAGCTGGATCAAGAGAGGAAGGAAGGTGATGATGAGATTGATCTCATTTCTGCTAGAATTGCCGACCTTCCTTGTTATCTGTATGATGACAATCAGAATCTCAATACTAGTGATGCCATCACGCAAGAATTTATTTCCTTAATGGATCACTGCACGGGATATGATTTCTCACTTGGTGCATTTGATAAGATACTGGAGATCCAAGTCAGTTTTGAGGTCCTCTCATCCATGCTGAAGGATAGGAAAAAGAAATATGTAAAGGCTGAGGATATGATTTCCTATGTTCGTGTAATCATAGATTCTACCCCAATGTCGAACCAAGCAAAGATGGAGGCCATCCTGACTAAGTTTGAAGAATTCCACAAATCAAACGAGGAGGAGAAAGATGAATAAAGTGTCCCTTTTTGACATTTTCTTTTCATGTAGTTGCATTGTTAGATGCTGCAAGTTTTCTTGCAGCTGTATAATTTCTTTCTGTTGTAGTTGTAGTCAAGTGGGACTGTGCAGTTGAATTAGTCAATTGTGCCCACATTTTTCTCCACTCTTCTTATATATAAGGAGGACCCTCATTTGTATATTTTATCTTGAATTATGCTAAGCAAAACTCTGCCAAATGTTTTCCTCAACTAAGACTTTGAGCTTTTGTTGTGAAGATTTGATCAAGCAAATAAAGAAAGCAATTTTATTTGATCCAAAACTTTGTGTTGTATTTAAAAATTGTTTATATGAGTTTATGTTCTTACGTTCATGACTTATATATGTTCTTGAATTTCTTGATATAGGAGGTATTGTTAAGTGGGTAAAAGAGCTCTTGAATTGTGAAAGTAGACTTTGTGCTCCTTGAATATTTGGGAAATTTTCTATTGTTAAGTGATTAGTAGTAGGCTTTGTATTGCTACTATTGCTTGTAGTTTTAAGGATTAAGGAATTATACTTGAAGACTTTGAGCTGGAAGATTGAATTGCTTACTATTGTGATAATTAGTTAAGTTAGTGTTATATTCAAGAAAGACTTTATGTTTCTTGCTTATAAAATCTTGGTATAGTTTGTTGGATTAATTCATTAATTTCCTTAAGTATCAAAGTGATAGGGAAATTGTAACAAAGTGGAGGGAGAATACATTAACTCTGAAAAAAGAGAGTTATATGCCCAACACTAACCCATAGATTTTAATTTCTTATTAATTAGAGAAGAAATTTCAAAGGGAACCTCCCCTTGATGAGAGGAGAGATTAATTTCTCAACATAGATGTGTGTGAATCATATATTTTGTCATTGGTACGCTAGTGACAAAATATTCACCCAACAAGCCTTACCTCTAATCATCCCAAGATATATAGAGACCTCAATCCTCAACACACTCAACATATTTCAAATCCTATACTAGGTCGCATGCATCTCATGTGCTCACACATGTGTAAGACATGGGGAAGAGGGTTGTACTTGACACAACCCCTCAACCAAGCCTTAGCAAGGGAGTTAGGATGGTGACAAGTCCCCATCCCTTTCCCAACACCATAAAATTGTCACTTACCTTCAAGTGACCTTTTAAGAAGTCAAAATATGACCAATGTACTATATTATGTGTCCAATGAGCCCTCATCCCCTAGGTACTTGCCCTAGGGGTCTATTTTACCCAAAAGCTATAAAAAAATGGCCAGCTCCTCTAAAAAACCCTTTCAAATTCAAATTCAAAATTTTAAAAAAAAAAAAGGGTTCTCAACCCCCTAACTACATTTACACAACCTAACCACATGACTCACAATGATCATACTTACACTAGGCTTACTACATAAAACTTATACACTCCTTTATTGTTCATATATGAGCACTCTGTAATTGAAGTACTTTGTTGAAATTGGATGATTCTCCCTTGCGCCCTATTTTCCTGCATAGTAAACCATAAGAATGAAATTAGATCTCGAAGATAACTTATTGTAATCATTAATCCATACTTGTATTGATGAACTATTTATCCCACAATTTGAGTATAACATGCCTACCTTATAATTCAAGTCATATCCATTAAATCATGCATGTACATACTTATTTATAACTAAACAAATGATAAAAGGAGTCAAAAAATCAATTAAGTTTTCTCATAACTTTAAAATATATTATATTACTAGGTGAGGCCTTACACTGAAGCCCACCACAAAGTTAAAGTGACCATCTCCACATTAAAAGATGAGCACCTAAATCACTCCATAATTATTAAAATTCAAACTCTTTAAAGTAGATTAGATTTGTTTATTCATTATTAAATTATTTGATTGGATGTAATGCACTTATTACATATAAAGGATAACTTGGATCATTATTTTATAAATATCAAATCAATATAGTTAGAAGATTGAAAATTTGATCATAAAAAGAAAAAAAATTATATAATACTATTTGATGAAAAAAAACATCACATGACTAACATATTTCATTTTTCTTTTGTACATATTTATTTTTCTCTTTCCTTGCACATTTATTTTTAAAAAAATAAAATAAAAAATTTACAATTTAACAATTACTTTAAAATAAAATATAAAATACAAATCTTAAAACAACTGACTACCAAAAACTTTTAAAAAATTAAATAATAACTATTAAATAAATTAACTAAACAACCATTTTTATTTATTTTTAGGTTAAGGTAAGCATGAATATAAAAATATGTCAAGCACTTTTAATGTTGATATTTTAATAAAACTCTTTAAATGCCTTAAATTGAGCTACTACTCTAAAGACATACCTTTGGGACTAAATTTGACTTATGTGCAAAGCTAACAAATAATGTAGTGAGATCATCTTGCTGGAAATTGAATCAGAAGGGTAATATAGTAATTAGATTTATCTAACCCCTTGCGCCTCTATTTGTGTCAACAACAATGACATAATACAAACTTATTCCTTTTAGAACACTAATTTCACCCTACTTAAATTGGGTTGTATAAGGAATTAGTAGAATAGTGAAACTTCCTTAATTACCACATAACATTATTGTTACTAAAAATAATATCACACTTAATTATTAGAACTATTATGCTATTGTTTGCATTGGTCTTATATTTGCAATATAGCCATTGCTACCACTACGCGTCAATGATAGCATTATTATCTCTTGTGTCCACTTTAAAATTACTTGAAACAAGATATTACAAAAAAAATTAAACATTAATACTACGTTTTACTATTAATGTTGTAATTGTAATGTTCATATTTGAATTAATATTACTACTAGCACCATTGTCAATATCATGTTTACATATGCTAGTACTATTATTAACTAATATACCTATATTCTAAAAAAATATACATAAAATAATACTGAGGGATATCACATAATTTTCTTGCATGTTTATTAGTTGTCAAGAAGGACATGGAGCTGCACTCTTTCACTCTCATTAAAGATGTAACAATTTCATATACTTAGAGACAAGTGGCAATGATTCTATTTTATTCAGAGTAATAAAATAATACTTATAGAGAAACTAAAACATGCATGCATTTACCTGTCATCTACACATTAAATTTGTTCAAAATCAATTTTTTGTTTACGGATGTTTGTATGTCATTGTAGATGCCTCTCGACATAATAATGGAAATTACTAGCACTCAATTAACATTATCACTTTGTACCCATAATAGCAATCCCTCAATATCAATGTTAGGAATATTATTATTCAAATTATTTAATAAAATTAAATCTCATATCAAATCCACTAATATTCTCATTGACATCATTATTAATATTAATATTTATATTACTTTACTATTAACATAGTACAATAATGTCAACCCAAGAACTTAGCTTGCTACCCATCTACACAATAGAAATAATCCAACTCAGAACACACTTAATTCTCTTAATATATATAATTATTTTCTTCTATTCCATGACTACACAATCTATATAATTATTGCATTATTATTATTTTTGTTTAAAAATAAATAACTAAGTTCCTTTCGTCTTCAAAAAGAATATCCAAATAATACACATTTATTTTTTAAACATATATAATTTTATATATGTATGTAACAAATTATTTAACTTTCTTATTTTTAAATAATGATTAAAGAATATCTTCAATATAAATTTTTAATACTTCTAAATAAGATATCAAATTTCAAATTCTTAAATTTCTAACTTAGAAACATCATCAATATATGTATAAGGATGAAGAGTTCAAACTTATAATTTATTAACTTAGATACATCTAATAACATTAATCATTTATAATCTATCTTAATGTCTTTGAAATTTATAGCAACTTTATTATTACTTAATATTATGTCTATAATGTTATGAACAATGTTCTATCCATTAAAATCGGACTTAATTCTTTCTTTAAATATTTTTTTATAAATAATTAATTTCACACCAGAAAAAATCAATTTTTTGAATCTATTTACTTTCAATCATTAAACAATTCAACTACCGAGAAGAGATATAGTTTAAACTTATTTTAATAGGGTTATGTGTTTCATAGTTTACTAGCCTACTACTCAAGCATATACTAGTTGGAATTAATTGTCGTTCTATAAACATTATGACTTACAATATTCATAAGAGCAATTCTATGAACCCCAGCAACCTATCCCATCTAGAATAAAGTGCTCATACTCTACATTTAATTTTGTCATTGGTCGCTCAAGAAAACAATAGGTTGGTGGCAGTAGAAACTAGTGATTCTTAGGTAGAGGAATGTGTCATACTGCAGGTAGGCAGTAGTAGTTACTCCCCACTCCACCTTTGTCATCCCTCATATTTTTTCATGAGTATGCTATATACTCTATCTTCTAAATGCACCCATCACAAGGGAGATATTAAAAGACAAAATTAAATGAATCTCACCCAAGCTTCACCAACAATACATGAACACTTAAAAGACAAAATTAAATGAATCTCATCCAAGCTTCCAACCATACATGAACAATTATTAGCATCTACTTTATTTCATTTTTTCCTTTGTTATTGATGGCGGAGACGTAAGTTAGAGAATTTTAACAACTAGTTATGTTTATTTTCTTAAGTTCACTTAGTTATGCTTCTAGTTGCTTAAGTTCTCCTAGTTGTACATCTTCTTTAGCTAGAGTTGAGATTTTTTTAGCTCCTCCTGCTTGCACTTTAGCTCTACTAAATTTAATTTAGGACATCTTTGTGCTCTCTATATAAGAACATCATTATGTTAGATTCAATGACAGTCCCAAAGACATTGAGAGGGGGGGGTGAATCAGTGTCTAACCGATTGAATGAATATTTAAACTTATTTATAACTTTGCAACCCAAAACAGTGTACCAGTAAACAAGAATTAATGCAGTAAACACAAATAACAGAGACAACATATAAACACACCATAACACAAGGTATTTTAATGAGGAAACCCGATGTGGGAAAAACCTTAGTGGGATTTGTGACCCACAATATTTACTCACTAGCCAATGAATAAATACTACTTACAATAGGGGCCTGCACATGCAGGGAGGCCAACAGCCTAGAGCTCACTGCGTAATGAAGAGTCTCACTTACTACAAAATGGATAATTAAATCCATATACAATGTAATGCTCAAAATAGCATCTCTAATGCCAGGTTCAATATCGGTTTAAGCTCAAATAGATACCTTAACCAAAAACCTTTTCTGCCACTAAACAATTATCTTCTACCATACCTATCATTACAAAATGAAATATAAGATCTCATACATATATGAGGCTTTTACAATATACCAAGTCGGCTTACAAAAGATAATTATATTATAATAAACAAAAGTTCAGCCCATGTCAGCTTGAGTGTCAGTATTTTGTGTTGTCAATGTAATCTAAATGTCGGTGTCAGTGTCGGTGTCTACTGGTGCATGTAGAAACCTATTGCCAGTTGGTTGTCATCAACGACAACATCAACTATTCTCATATGAGTGTAGAATGCCAACAATCTCCCCCTTTGGTATTGATGGAAACACTCATGAGAAAAATCAAAACTGTTATCCCATAACTAAAATCCTAAAAGATGTGCTCCCCCTAAGCAAGTGATCTCCTCTATACATGCATTTTTCTCTCTACTACTCCCCCTTTGACATCAATGACAAAGGATATCATAAATAATCAAAAGAGTACAAAAAATGCTACCTCAAGGTCTGTAACTAGTTGGATACTATCTGAAAAATGTCCACCAAAACTAGATTCAAACTTTTCATAAACTTGTTGTTGTCAGTTAGAGTTGCCTTAGTTTACTGGATCATACTGGTGAGATAGTGCATTTGCTGCTCCAGTGATCATTCTCCAATAATTGTTGCCTTAGTCATTTCAACTCTCTAAGTAATCAGACTATCTAACCTTGGACCAAGTTTATTCTTTAGTTCCTGGCCTTTGGACCTTATCCTTGCCTTTTCTTTCTCAAGTTTCACCAACTTCTCCTCAAAAATTGTCATTTCCTGCTCAAAAAATGAGATAAGTTCAGATGAACCTATCATATTATCCGCAATGTCATCAATTTATTTTTGTGTCTTTTTAATCTCCTCATCAATGTCCTTTGTCAAACAGTGAGGTTTACATGCTTCTCTATATAACTCCTTGTAATCCAACATTGTAGAATTAAGTACTGGTAAAAGTGTGTCCAAGTGATCAGTACATTTCTTTATAGTGTTCTCAAAGAATGTATTTTTCTCTTTTTCAACTCTCTCCTTAATGGTATCCTCATTCACCTTTTCCAGAGTTATGACATTATCAGCAATGAATTTGGACAATGTGTGCAATTTACCTAAAAAATCATTAATGTGCTCTATCTAACAATTAGGTGCAATCATCTTCAAGAAAGGTAATGTGTTATCAATTGCCTTAAATGCTAAGGCATTGCAATATGTTTTCCTCTTGATGGAATCCAATAGAACCTCTGTATGTTAGTAGGTCTAAATTCACCTGTAGATATGCTCGGTTCTGCTATGGGTTTCTTCTCAACAGATATTTGTCCAATTACCTTCACTGTATCCTCTTTATTTCCATCAGATGCTTCCTATTTACTTATATTTTCTTCCGGTGGATCTGTCTGTGTATGTGCCTCTGCCTTTGATGGTTTCTTAGTTTGATTAAGTACCTCTGCAACTGTCGGTTTCCCAAACTCAACATGAACCTCTGCCTTAGATTGGTTCTCAGTCTGTACAACTACTAGTTTCTCTAATTTCGGTTGCCTTGTGTTAGTTGATTTGTCCTCTGTAGGTTTCTCAGTCTCCGATTGCTCAGTTTGTGCATGTATTTCAGTGTTATGAGAATCAACTATTTGTGTCGGTTTCTCTGCCTCCTAAGAGTCTATAGTGTTTGTCAGTTTCTCAAACTCTGGGTTAGTATCATCATGAGTTATACCTTCAGTAGCCATATCTGATGAATTAGTTGTATGTACCAATGATGTTGAATTTAATGGAGGGGTGTCCTGAGTCGGTGGAGGGATGTCATCAGTTACTTTTATAGTAGGCAAAACACCTACTTTACCTTTTCCCTTATCTTTCTCATATATCTTGAATGTCTTTTCCACTTTCAATCTGTTTCTTTCCACTTGCTTTTCCTTCTCAACAAAAAATATGTCCCATTTATCTATAGTCTCATCTACAATTTCCTTAACCCTTCTAGCCATCAGGCTTACTTGTCGGTGTCCATTGACAAATACTGACCGGTTTGCTTCAAATATAAGCTCATCTATCTCTTCCTTAGATTTTACTGGATGTATATCCAAGAGTGCTTCAACTTTCAAATTCTTATCCAGTTCCATCACAGATAGCCTTTTAGCTTCTAATCTCATGTATAAATCATTAGGTAAATCATCAATTACTTCTATCAAAACTTTTTGTAGATATCCAAATGTAAAATAATGCTTTCTTCAATAGTTTTTTTGTCAGAATCCTTAAAAGAATTATACCATTTATTTACATTTACCATATTACCTTCATGTGTAATCTCATTCAGTAGATCATCCAGTGTAGGGGTAACCGGTGTCTGTTTCTTCTTTGGTGTAAGCTTCTTCTGCAGTTCCCTAACTGCCTATTGCTTTTACCTTAGTTTCCTTGTTTTCTTAGGAGGAGGAGAAGGTACCAGTGAGGTTTTCCTTTTCCTTTCCACTCTCTTAAACTCAACAGCCTTGCCACTGTCAGTATCAGAAGATGTTACAATTGGTGAAACATGTTTCACCTGCTACAGTCCTTTAAGTTCACTAGCTAATATACCACTAATATTCATGATATTTTCCTTAATTTCATTGGCCTTCTTAGAGGCATCTTTGATAAACTTGTCTCTTTTCTTCCTTTCTTTCTACATAGATACATTACTTGCAATAGTTTCTACATTACCAAATATTCCTTCAGATGGCTCCCTAGGTGCATCAAGTAGGGCTTTTGCATATGTTTCCAGAACAAGTAGGTCTACCTCATAACCCATCTCAGTAACCCAAATAGTTCTAGGGCTTACTGCTTCCATCCAAGTCTCATCTTTCTTAATGACAAAATAGATTTGCTTGTCATATTTATCAACTATGCTCTACGGTAATCTCTCTCTTGCTCTCATCTTAGTTTGAAATGTTTTGAAGTAATCTGCAATGTTCTTATCACAGTCAGTGCCCATATCGATGAAATCTTCTTGTATATGTTTTCCTATCAGAATGTCATAACCAAAATCCTTGTGACCTATATTAGGTATCTCTTTGGTAAAGTATAGCATTAAGCATACTAGTAGGTTCCCAAAACAGAAAGTGCCTTTCTTATCTCCCTTAATCTTCTTCAAATTGTCAATTAGTTCATCTTTAATCCATTCACAGACATCTATCTTAGCATTATTATTCACCATCTCATATGCATTGTGAATACAAAGGCTAGAATCTGAATTCAGTCTATTGGCATGTGCTGCTTTATATCCAAGTATCATACTAACATATCTCATATTTATATCCTTGACATCATTGACTCTAAGTGATCTGCTATTAGATGTGGCTCTGGTTAAGCTTGTCACACTCTTGTTAGGTATTTTCTTGGTTTTATCAGGCCTACTACTGGTTGAAGGTAAACCAGTAACTGCCTTAATTGCTTCCTTGGTTATCTTGCAAACTGATTCTAACCACATGAACTCTTCATGGACTCTACTCAATACAAGTCGTACAACTTCCTTTAGAAATTTGGGAATGTTCTATATTTTTACAAAACCTAAGTCTTCCAAAATATTATGTTCAGGTTTAATCATGCCTTTTTCATCGATAATAACCTCATTAAACATTTTCATCAAATCCTCAGTCCCTAGGTTTTCTATGTTACAATGTATGTAGATTCTAGGGTCTTCTGCAAATGCTACACCCTTCAGAATTTTTAAAAAAGCTCTAACAAAATCATCCTGCTTTGCAATCTCGGGAATAAACTTAAACATGGGTCTAGGGCATTTGATGTTTTCAACAATGATAGGTTTTGCAATAAACTCAAGAACAAGAGATGAGGTTGCCATTTTGTTAAATACCTCTTAACTGAAGTTCTCTGAATGCCTGAAAAATCACTTCGTAGCTTCGCCTTAGGATGCCCTTGCTTAGTTTCACACTCTCTGATTGTTTAAATGCTTGGTGAGTCAAAATGAGAGTTTTCCCGATACTTTATAGCCAAAAAGGTTCTTTAAAACTGCATTAAATGCTCGCCGATTAAGTGAAAACTTAACACATCTTCCGGTAAAGAAGAAATGTATCTTCTCACCATCAACTGAGGGTAAAATGCATGATTTTCAATTTGCTACAATACCCCCTAAGGATTATTCCTTAGTTAGATGAAGAATCTCCTACCGGTGCAAAGATAGATTCATCAACTTTTTGATCTGCCTTCTTAATCCATTGTTTTGAAAAATCTCGCTTTATTTCATTTACCTTTTCTTTTCCCTTCACACTAGATCCTTTATTGTTCGCCAGTATAGTCTTGCTTCTACAAAATTTTGCAATATGTCCAATCTTGTTACATGCATAACAAGTTACATTATTCCTCTGAATAGCATTTCCATATCCTTGACCGGTTTGTGATCTGCATTGATTAGATAAATGCCCAAATCTACCACAAACATAGCATTTCACATTCATTCTGCAATTTTTTGAATTATGACCAACTTTGTTGCATTTGGAACATTGACCGATGAGTGAGTTTGTATTCTGATTATTTCTAAATCTACATTGATTTGCTCTATGACCATATTTGTTGCAATTGAAATATTTCCCATTAAATTTATAAGCATTAGGTTATCTTACCGGTTTGTTCTGATCTTGATTATATACTGGAACTTTCTCCAATTTCAAATCCAATTCCAATTGTATCTCCATCAGGTTTCTATCTTTTCAGCATGTCATCAAGCCTTTCTGAACTTTTCTTGAATTTGTCTTTGTGTTCATTTGTAGTGATCAACTCATTTTCCAGAATTCCAACTTGTCTCACAAGCTCATGCATGTGAATCAGATTTGTCTTTAGCATATCAATTTCATGACCGAGTCTCGGATTTTCATTTCCTGCATCATTAAGTCTCCTAGTCAAGTCTTCTTCATTCTTCTTCCTATCTTCAATATCCTTACATAGCCTCATAGTCATATCTTGCATTTCATTCTTCATATTACTATTCTCTTGCCTTAACTTATTTGCAATGTCTCTAAGAGTTTCCTTTTCATCATCATCATTTTGCATTTTCTCATGAAGTTCTTTTCTCTTATTTTGTGCAATAACTAGGTTCCCCTGAAGTCCTTTAATGAATTCTTTAGCAGTCCTTAGATCATCTTCAAGTTTGATATTCTTCAATTTTTCTGCATCAAAATCTTCAAGAGCTCCTTCCAATTGTTTTCTTAAGTTCTCCATCTGTACTAGTTTCATAATCTTCTTCAAGTTGTTAGGCTTTTGCAAATAGAGGACCAAGCTATGATACCAATTGTTAGATTCAATGACAGTCCCAAAGACACTGAGAGGGGGGGTGAATCAGTGTCTAACCGGTTGAATGAATATTTAAACTTATTTATAACTTTGCAACCCAAAATAGTATATCGGTAAACAAGAATTAATGCAGTAAACACAAATAACAGAAACAACATAGAAACACACCATAACACAAGATATTTTAACAAGGAAACCCGGTGTGGGAAAAATCTCGGTGGGATTTGTGACCCACAATATTTACTCACTGACCAATGAATAAATACTACTTACAATAGGGGCCTGCACATGTAGGGAGGCCAACAGCCTAGAGCTCACTGCTCAATGAAGAGTCCTACTGACTACAAAATGGATAATAAAATCCAATACAATGTACTACTCAAAACACCATCTCTAATGCCAGGTTTAGTACTGGTTTAAGCTCAGATAGATACCTTAACCAAAAACCTTTGCTGACACTAAACAATTATCTTCTACCATACCTATCATTACAAAATGATCTATAAGATCTCATACATATATGAGTCTTTTACAATATACCAAGTCGGCTTACAAAAGATAATTATATTACAATAAACAAAAGTTCATCCCATGTCGGCCTGAGTGTCAGTATTCTTTGTTGCCGATGTAATCTAAATGTCGGTGTAAGCACCTACCGGTGCCAGTGTCTACTGGTGCATGTAGAAACCTATTACCGGTTGGTTACCAGTTGGTTGCCATCAATGACAACATCAACTATTCTCATGAGTGTAGAATGCCAACACATTATGCATTGTAATTTAATTATGTAAGCTTTTCTTTTGAGGAATATGGCATATTTTGTTTGCTACTCTCATTTGTGGAAGATGTTCTAGTTTGCTATTTGATCTTGCAAGCTTGTGTTGCAAACTTTTGTGCTGCAAAATTCAACATGGTATTAGAGCTCAAGCTTTACTTCAACACGGTATCTGAGCGTGGACTCAACAAACCCCTTCTTAAGCTTTGAGGGTTTCTTTTCTTAGAAGCATTGCAAGGTCTCCAAATTTTATTTTTGTGTGGAACTAGAAGTGGGCAATTTTTTATAACCTTTGCGAGCAAAATAGGCATCAAGAACTTTTTGGAAATTTTCTATTTTTGAAAATTTCTATTTTCGGTATCTTTCTATTTTCGTAAACTTTCTATTTTGGAAATCTGTTATTTTCATAAAGTTTCTATTTTTTGAAACCATCAAAGCCTTCCAAGCCTTAATTGACATGCAATTAGTTTTTTTGTCATAACTTGGTCATACATAGTAGAAATTGCAAAAACCAAATATTGTTGGTAATTTTTATTCAAATTTGTTACTATTTTTCTATATTTTGCCCAAATAGTTTTTATTCAGTCTTTTGTGTTTTCACTTTATGGTTAAAATTTACTTTGTCATTTTGGCTCTTCGAAACTTTATGTTTGCATTGGATGGCTTCTCTTGGGCCATTCTACATGTATTTCCACTTCACCCTATTTGGACATTTTGAGCATCATTTTTTTATGCACTTCTTTGTTTGTAAACACACTAAGATAAAGTGTCGCTCTTGTGTATGGTTTTTGGGGATTTTGCACATTTTGTTGTACCTTATTTTGTACATGCATTTTATTATAGAGTGTCATGGGGAGTTGTGTGGTTCCTTTTGTTTTTCCATCATACTTTTTTTCTGGTGAGTACTCCACGACAACATCAAATCTTAGAGATTCTTGTCCCATGCATGTTTGCATTGGTTAGATGCCCTTTTTCAGTTGTGGGTTCTTTCTTGTGCATGTTCAAATGTTTGTTGTCTTTCATGTACTTCTTTGTGACACACAGTTTCAATGGACCTTTCATCTTTCTCTCTCGTCAACATTATGGGGGATTTCTACTATAGGTGTTAATGCTTCCTTGGTTTTGCTTTGCAGTGAGCTACATATACAATATTTATTCATGTGCACTAGCCAGATGTAGTGGCTATATTTTAGTGAGATTGACATTTTACCATATAGACACTCTTACATTTCATTTTTACGGAGGTGACTTATCCTTTAATGATCAATGTTCTTCAAACTATCGACACCTATTTTTTTGACTAGTAGTTTACTCTTGCATGGTTGAGTAACTTGTTGTTAGGGTCATTTGTGCACAATTATGTGTCATATGTATCTTCGACTGACAAAAGTTTTGCCTTTGTTTTCCATTTGATTGTTCAAGTAGTGCCATTGGGGGCACTCATGCAAATTGTTGTCTTCTTGATCCTAATCATCATCCTTGTTTCAAAGGAGGTTCTTCATTCAACACTATAGCATTTATCATTTGACAATTGTCTACAACTTCTTTGCACTTCAAAGGATGTTCTTCATGTTTCTATTCTTTTTTTGGAGCATTTTTTTAAGATTTATTAGTCCTTCATTCCTTTTTTTTGTACTTGGGTACCTAATCAAGCTTTTAGTTGTTGGGAACCATCTTGCATTCATGCATTTAGAGGTTTTCTATGTCATAACCCTCTTTTTGGACCTTGATATGACTTGTTAATAATAATAATAATAATAATAATATTATTATTATTATTATTGTTGTTGTTGTTGTTGTTGTTGTTGTTGTTGTTTTTGTTGTTGTTGTTATTACTACTACTATTACTACTACTACTACTACTACTATAATATTAATTTTATGAGTAATGTTAGAAAGAAAAGATAAATTGAAATGAGGTTGAAGTTTTTAAATAAAAGGAATTTAAGTGGTGACGCACACATGAGGTCATAATTTATTTGAAAATTGCTTATTTTCTCAATATCCTAATTGAGCACATGGTGTAGGAGAAATAAGAAGATTCTAGAAAAGAAATTTTAAATTCAAAATATTAAGGAATAAATATTATATTTAGCAAATATATGACATGGGAGTTACAAAATTATTATATGACAAGAATAATCCTATTTATGGCATTTTTATGACAGAGTTACAAAATGCATTTTTGGAGGAGAATTCAAATTTGAATTTTGAATGCATGGTCAAATGTAACCCCCACTATGACAACAATCATTATTGCATGAAATTAATTTAGGAATTGTTTATTTTCTCAATATGCTATTTAGCACATATTGTAGGAGGAAATGAGAAGGTTCTAGAAGAGAATTTCAAATTCAATTTTTGCATGTAACCCCCACTATGACAATTAATCATTTTGCATGAAATTATTTTGGGAAAAGAATATGGAAATCAATTGATTTCTTTTGTAATGGAAAAATGACCCTCTTTTCTATATATTGAGTTCTAAATTTTTGAAAAAGGGAGTTCATTGTTTTTGGATGAAAAGTAGTCTTGAAATTCTTATGAATTTATTTTCAATACCATGTTAGTTGTACGAGAAATTTTGTAGATGTGTTGCAGGATTTTGGAGAAGATCATTACCAAGCTTCAAGGAGGAATTGAAGGAGGTCAACAAGGTTCTTCATTCAAATCCAGGTTCCCCTCTTGCACATGCATTGCTTGCTTTTTCTTTTCAAAGAAAATCTTCTTCTCGTCTCTTTCAAAATTTTGCACATACGAAAGTTTATATTTTAATTTATTTTTTTTTAAGAAATCTCTTTTATCCATTTCAGATTTTTGCAAGGAAATCTTTCTCAGTTTTTGTTAATTGATTTAATCAAATACATGTAATAAATTGTTTTTATATCCAAAAAAAATAAAAGAAAAAAAAAATTATTCTTCTTTTTTATTCTGCATGTAGGAAATAAATTGGTTAATAGATCTCTTTCAAAATATGCATATACAAATTTGAATATTGTTTAATTCTAGAATCTTTTCCTCAATGAACATTCTTTATTTTACAAAAAAATCAGATTTTTTTTACAATGGAATAACTTGAACAAAAATAAATCTATTGCCAAAGTAATATAAAATCAGAATAAAGAAAACAAAAATAAAAATATATTCATCTCTGTGTATGTTAGATAAATACCCATCTCTGTGGATTTACTTTTTAGAAACATATTCATCTCTTTGGATTTTTAGGAAAAAAAAATATTATTCCCTGTGCATGTATGAATTTTTTTAAATTGAATTATACTTTAGAGTTTGTAATTAAATTTTATGTGTTTAATTTAAAATTAAAAATGTTTTGGAATATTGAAAGTTATTTTGAATGATTAAAATTAATAAGCTTATAGTTCTTTGAAATTTAATTATGCACTTGGTGATTAAAAAAATCATTTAGGATTATAATTATAAATTTTAATAATTAAAAATTAATCAAATTTAGTGATGGATTTATTTATTGAGGTCTATTTAATGAAAAATGGTTTTATTGATTGATATCTATTTAAAAAGGATTAGTGAGACCTATTTATAATCTAACCTTATTAAAATTAATGGAAATGTGTTTAAAATATCATCTCTAGTTTTAGGAATTAGATTATTAATATATTAAAGGAAAATTTAAGCGAAAAGGGTCTAACCCATATTAATGGATACCTTATTGGAGTTTTAATTATGAAAAATTTAAGTTGCAAATTTGAACTCCTTTTAATTCTAAAGAGTTCGTATCTCCTCAATGATGGGAAAAGAGTTCCTTGGGTTTTGAAAAGATAAATATTGCATAAGGAAAAAGGGGTCAATTAACACTTGAGAATTTCCATAGATAATCGAGCATTAAGAGATCTATCATCTTGAATTAATCCTTCTTAGGATGTAGATATAATAGTTAAATATCTCTATTAAACAAATTAGTTTGACTTAGGAAAAACAAAGCAAGGGAAATGTTATTGCACCAATGATACACTTATTCCATAGTTTTGGATCTTTTCATCAAATAAATAAATCCTAATAGTAAGGAGGTTCCCTCAAGACATTCAATACATTTCAAATATTTAAGTTCTTTAATTATTGGATTTCAAAACTAACTTTTATATATTTCAATTAGTACAAATATCAAATGTTAAAGGAATTTACCTAACAAGTAGATGTGTTTAGATTCATAGTAACCCTTTTAGGTATTTCAGCAATATGAGTTAATGTTAAACAAAGTTTTACCTCAATTTGAAAGGTTGATTATTTGATTTGTTTCTTTATTAGATTTCCAAGATATGAGTATATAAGGCATTGCAAATAGTCACTTCTTTTAATAGTTAAAATCATTTACCTTCTAGCTAAAAGAAACATAAGACTAGTAAAAAGGAAAAGTTACACTTAATAATACAAGTAATTAGTAAGGATAAATTTAATTAACATTATAATTAGAGGTAAATTGCATAGGTTAAATATTCCTATGGTGATAGTATTAATTAGGATGCAAAGAGAGTTTATTCAAAACCGAAATTGTTTTAGCAAATGAGTTTCAAGAAACCTATTCTGTGATCACTTAGAAAATTAAATAACAATTCTAATTGAGGGTAATTTAAGGAGCAAACATTAGCTCCCTTTGAAGTATTTGAAATTGATAAAGAACTATTATTTGTAGAATGTATCCAACAATAAAGCTAACGTTACTTCAAGTGGAAGGAGTAATTAGTTATCACTTTATAATCTTGCAAAGGTATTAGTTAAAAAACAACTAGAAGTTTACTTATTGGAATTGTTTATTAGGAAACTTAGTATTATTTACTTGGTTACCTAGCAAGTGTTTACACTCTTGTCTAATCTCTTTTTCAAACAATTAGTAACTAAGAATAATGCGGTTAATTTGAAGCTTATTGTTGAATAGTTGTTTCCTTTTCCCTTCAACAAGTGAGTATTAAATTCATTTCCAAAATATAATTATTTGATAATTTAAATTCTATTTCAAGCAATTTAGTACCTTTCAAGTATTAGGATTCACATTTAAATTAGTGTTATCATTTGCAGATGAAATTTGTATTACTTCATATGGGAGAATTAGTTGGGATTATTATTAAGTACTTTTCACTTCAAACAAGTAGTTGTTAAAATTCATTTCCAAATTCTTGCTATTCAATGATTTAATTTTTTTCAAGCAAATCAGTACTAGGATTTGTACTTGTTGTGTAATGGTTTATCCAAAACAATTATATCTTGCAAGTAATTCAAATATTTTTCATAAGTTGTCTTTGAAAGTATCATGGTTTCCAAGCAATTAGTAATTTCATGTATTTAGTTTAAGTTTTTGAATTTTTAATTGTCATAACTTTCCTTCGGAGAAAATACTATTCCAAGTAGTCGATTTGTTTATGTTCCATTCAATTACGTAAAATTCATAGTTTAGTTTTTAAATTCAAGCGATAATTCCTTGTATATAATAGTTTCTTTTTCATAATTGTATTGGTATATTGCTTCTTTTAGGATTCATGAATTCAAAGTTAAATTCCTAGTTAGATAACTAAACAAGAGGAATTGAAACCAAAAATTAGCGACGTTCGGTATCTATGGTGCCTCTAGGTCACACTTACGGGTAATGTCATTGTGTTGAACTACTGCACTTAACGCCTAATAAAGCTGCAATAACGGTGTCTGTGGCATCGTCCCTCTAAATCGTCGGGGAGAAATAAGGGTCATTTGGAAGCTAAAATCCAAGGGGCGGGTAATCCCCCTTGGATCGATAATCTAAAAAGATTAATTTTTAAATGAATTTACATCCGCTCAATTAAACCTTAGAAAACCCCATTAGGGTTTGGTGGTGTGTGATAATTTGGAATTTATCTATCTTGATGGATTTTTTCAAAGTATGATAATGGATTAAGGGTGACGTATTTAATAGAAAATAGGACCTAGTTGTTTTAGGCCATAAGCATGAGGTCACCTTGAGCCTTTTTTCTATAAAGCTACCATCGTGGGTAGCAACCGCAGAGAAACCGTCTGGGACATTGACCCTAGAAAGGGTTGTGTACCCACCAAACAATTTACATTAAACAATAGTTAGAAACCAGAACTACATACTTTACGCCTTGATCCTGTGTCGAAACGGGTATGTAGGCAGTCTAGGGATGGAGTTGTCCCTTGTACTCAGGCGTTTAGGGATGGGGGTTAGGATTTGGTTATGGGTGAGTAGTTGGTTCTTGAAGCTCCTTGGTCTTTTAATCAAATGGTACAAATAATAATTGAAATGTTAAAATTAATTCAATGCATACTCAGAAGGAATCCCGTATGGATTCGCTTGACTTCCCAAGGCTTTAGGCCGAATTCCGAGGTGGAACTCAAGCTTATTAATGTAATTATTTTTATACTCCTAAGGACGACGACCTCGGTGCACTCCTAGTAGGGGAGTGTAGTCTTTAGAGAGTGGCTCAGGACCTGGATGGTCCCGATGAGTCTAAAGTCTCTGGCCAGAGCATATCCTATTCTTATGAATAGATGCCTACCCCGTTTGGGTAGATGTCTATCCCGGATTGGATAGATGAAACCTCCTGTCCCGTATGGACAGATGCCTAACTCCTATGGTTAGATGCCTAACCCGTAGGTTAGATGCCTAGTCCCGTATGGATAGATGCCTAACCCATATGATTGTGTTGTAGACATAGGATCATAGTCTTTTGGGCTGTAATTTTGGTGGTGGTGATATTGATTTAGAATGAAAAATATATATTTTTTATTTTCTTAACATTATATGTTTGTCTAATTCATCGAGAGTGAGTATATAATTACATTGTTTGACTATGCTCAAATATTAATACTTGGTTGTTTGCAAATAATAATAGTTAATTAAATCCTTCCCTTTTTAAGGAGTGCAAGGAGAGGTATTCTATATCCAATTTCATTATAATCTCTAGTAAGTTGAAAATGATTATTTATCTATATTCTTTTTTTTTTTTGCATGAGGTTTAGATCAAGGAAACAAGAATAGAGTTTTGCTACTACATTGTTGGGCTTTCAAGAAACTAAATTAAAATGAAAGGAACTACATCTGATATTCTTTTTATTTTGACAACCAAATTCTCCATGTCATAATTTAAATAGTATTATTATTATTATATCTCTCTTTAAATGGGCATCTATAGTCCTTAGGATTCAACCTTATTATACATTGGCCTTCTTCCAAAAGCAAGGAATGAATACAAGTATATGTCAAAGCTTTATTACATACACTCCTTAATGAAAAAAGTAAATTTCAAGATATGTTTTCCTTATAAGGTAGTAAATTTTCTGCAACATCATACAACTTATTGAAATAAAATTTTAACAACCACCTCAATAAGAATAGTAGAGAAATTCATAAGAACATGTCAAAGGATTCCAAACTTGATCTTTCATTAAACAATGACACTTTTTGATCAAACAAATTGAAATATCTCTTAAAATTTCATCTCAAAACAATCATAAAAGACAATGGGAAAAGCATGAAAACAAGGCTTGCTCTCCACCCTGTCATAATGGCGTCATGGAGCCTTGTAGGCTCTAGTCATGCCCCTGAGCAAGAAAACTATTATATACCCATGTCAAATTCATGGATCCTTCTCACATACCACATTATGACCAAAAATAACATAATATCTAAATTTTCACACAACCACTACAAGATTCACATAAATTTAAATATACTACTCACTCAACATCCCATATTAGATTTTTTTTCTATCAAATTAGAGATAAACCATGCAAACCCATCTCAATCTTACAATGCATAAACAAGAAGGGTTTATGGAGTAGGGAAGACTTATCTCTCCAAATATATGAATCATTGGCATATATCTACATGTAAGGGCTCCTTCATTCTCTCAAATTGCTTCTCCTTTCTAAAAATTCTCAATATTTCTCCAAAAAATGGAGAAGTGGGTAACACTTCGCTCTCCCTTCAAAAACTCAATATAATGGAGAAGTGAGTAACACCCCACTCTCCTTTCAAAAACTCAATATAATAGAGTTTCTAATTGGAAGACCTGGATGGGGAAGTGACACTTGTCACCTTCCCATCCACTCCTACATGAGGTCTTTTCCTCATTTAAGAAGGGACAAAAACTATAACACACCATCCCCCAAGTCTTCCCTCATAAATAAGGTATGGGGGTAGGGTTGGTACCCTCAATCCATCTATCCTCCAAACTTGTCACTCATCTTAGTGAGAACTTTTGGAGTGTTAAAACAAGCCTTATTTATTTAATTGCATATATAAGCCATAAATATACTTGTATTGTTCAAATACATTAACACCCAACATAAGGCCGCCACCTCAAGCGTATAGACCCTATAGATCTATTTTGTAATTTAAACATGAAAATTGACCCAAAAAATCTCATTAGGTGCCCACAATAATAAACCTCATAAACACATTTATATCTAATAATAAACCTCATTTCCTTCTAAATCAAAATGGTTAAACTTTTCACTTACCCAAGAGGTAATTAAATTGGTATAGAAGTTTCTTCATCCTCTTATTATTTCTCTTACTTCCCTGCACAACACAACCATAACTTATAGATAAACCCTAATAGTAATCCACATTAGATGATAATCATATTCTCGTGACTTTAATTGTGAATCATTTGCCTAAATAATCACTACTCAAATTCTGACTTCTTACAACGATCCTTTTTTTAAAAAAATTCAAGTCATGTCAATAATTTATATGTGCATATATTTTCATTGCATAAAATGTAAGAGGTCCCATTCATAAGTTTAACATAATATAAATATATTCTCTTCGAGGTATTTCAAAGAAAGATACATCACTTCTATCATGTTTAATAAAGACATGAAGGATATTACTATCATGACACACACAAAATTAATTAATTTATGACCTTCAATAAATCTAATGACAATATATATAACAAATTATGGTTGTATTAATTTCCTATGAGGTAGGATCTTACATATTGCTTGCATAATATTCTATGTCGTACACTTTTTTTTTCATATAAGGGTTTAAAATTGAATCCAATCATTTCTCCATTGATGAATTTGGTATCTACTACCACTTTACACTTGTATATTGCCAAATGAATTTGAAAAACCTACCTTGATCTGATGCCTTCCTCTCAAAAGAAAGTACACCTCAAAAACTTGATGAAGATATTTCATGTGTATGTATAGCATGTAAATCCAAACTCTTGAATATAAGTGAAAGTTGGGAATTAAATGAATCAATGTAATATAATATGGGAGTTATTTATTCCTTTCTAAAACCCTAAGATGACTTTGATTTTCTATCCACCACACTAAATGCATGAGAAAACCATTGTTCACCCTTTTTTATTGTTTAAAAAATTTAATATATTCCATCAATGAAAAGTGTCCATGCACACGAGTAGGTTGTGCAAGTTTATAATGTTTAATCTTGTGAAAGTACAATGTTGAACTATCAATTATAAATTATAAAAATGAAGGTATCATATAGAACTCATGAAAATATTCAAACTATCTTTGAATTGATTCTTTGTAGATGTTAAAGAGAAAATGGAAGAATTTTAGGAAATGCACTTGATATTATGATTATTTGTCTTCAATATTAACTTCTTACAAGTGTTTTTCTATTTTCATACATTTGTAAGTATAATCTTGATATTGATTCTATTATACCTACTTTGATGTTGTACTCACAATAAGAATATTACAATTAAGTGTGTTATTGTGACTAAAGACTGAAATTTGGTTTTCATTTAAAAACATGTTGTTGTTGTTGTTTTATCAAAGAATGGAAATAAGAGGCTCCCCAAATGAATAAATTACCTTCAAAATTAGACGTTGAAACTCTCTTAACATAGCATTTTTTTATTTTTCTAGTCTCTACCTCTATGATTATAGGATTTGTTTTTTGTTTGGAAACTATGTGCAACTTTTTCATAAACAGTTGTTAAAACTAAAAAAATGAATCTTTAAATAAGTGCTTCCCTCCATGAATAAAGTATTAATTCAAAACATGCTTGGCTAACATTCCATTAATTTTTATTTTTTTTCACTAAGTTGACTAGCATACTTTTAGATATGCCCTTATATTCTCCCACAATTTAATGTATTGTCTTTATATAGATGTATGCACTAAAATGTGATCTCAAAAGGAATGCAAATAACAAGGAAAAACAATCAAAATCACATAAACAAAACAACAATAAAGATTGGGCTAAAAAGAGGTTAAACAAGCATATAATTTAACGAAATGAAATTATATCAAACCCCTTGTTGAGTAGATAATTAAAGGTAAATTATATATTTAGTTTATTTGGAGGAAAGGGATAAAGGATGGGTAAATAATTAAAGGTAATTATTTACCTTTGGTTAAGACTTAGGAAGATTAGAGGAAAATGGATAATATTAATTAAATAATAGAATATTACTAATTAATATAAATGATGGGGAATTAGATGAAATAGAGATAAATTGACCAAATGCAAGTGATCATTTTTTATTGTCTACATTTTGCCCCTCTTTGAGATGTCATTGCAAAGTAGCAACATTTCAAAGAATATTAAGACATGGAGCTAGGAAGAAACTAGTTAGATTAGGGAAGATGCTCGTCATTCCAAAAGAGTGACTAGAAGGAAAGATGATAAGAGATGAGAATGGGGATGCCCCCTCGAGAGGACATGTGGGTCCAAGAGAACATGAGTGAGTTGTCAAAATGGATGAGACAATGCATGCATTGTTTATCGATGAGTATGGCGGATTCTTTATGGATGTAGCCTAGGATGATGATTGTGATGCATATGCCTAATGGCAAGAAAAGGATTAAAATGATTAATTGATATACTAACAATTCTATGCTATGCAAGGTGAGACTAAATGATAATGAAATGATATGAGATGAAAATGATGAAGGATGGACTAACTAGTCTATAGTATGCACAGTGCAACTAGATCATAATGAAATGGATGCAAATGATAAGGCATAGACTAACAATTCTATATTATGTAAGATGCAATGAGATTATAATGCAATGATATGGATAAATGCACAAGAAGATGAATGAAAGAAAATTGGATGGAAAGATCATGCAAATGATGAGGGGATAGAAGAAGAAATAGGGGGATAAAAAGATTAGATGAATGGGGGGATATTGAGCATCGTACAATAACTATTGTAACAATCACTCATTTTGATTTAGCCTCATCTATGAGGCACCAAGTTATGAGGAACCAAGGTGATTTCACATCCGGTGCATGGGACTAACTCAACAAGCAAAGAAGGTTAGTCTAACATCTCACAAAGTTACAAGAAACTTTAGGGGACAAGATGCTAGAAAAACCACAAGCAAAAGATATGATTCAACATAACATGAAACTGTAAGGATCTCATGAGGAAACAACATGGGAAACATAAAGAGAACACACGCAAGAAGAAAAGAAAGGCCATGCCCCTAATTTCACCACTTACAACACACAATGATATAAAGGATCATAGCAACCATAAAAAGGTAAAAATAGTAAGCTCAAGATAAAATAAATAAATATCCAAAAATACCAAAGAAATACCAAGCATCTCAAATACCTTTTGCCATAGGGAAGATTGATGGATGGAGTCGATTGGTCTAATTTCAGGAAGGATACATCCTACAAAGGCCACAGATGGAGACTAAACTAGGATTCATATGACAAGAGACAATCAATACACTTGAACCTCTAAGGGACTAGTAGATGATTATTCAAGCACCGGCTAGATAGGGACATAGTCTTGACAACACACGACTGATGAAAAAGATGGGACTTAAAGACACATATGTAAAAATGATCCTAGATGGAGACATATGATCAATGATGGATAGTTCATGATTTATAAGATGTACAACATATATAAGGGGTTGGGATTGTGAATGGAATGATAGGGGTGGGATATTGTTGATGTGGTAATGGCATATCTTGAAACAACACAAAGATTGGGTTGATGGTGGATAGAGTTGTTGATGTGGGAATAATATATACCAAAACAACACAAGGATTTGGTTAATGGTTGATAAAGTGTTGTTGATGTGGGAAAGATATATCCTAAAACAACACAAGGATTGGGAAGGATGGTGGATTGAGTGTTCCTAATGTGGGAACAATATATCTTGAAATAACACAAGGATTGGATTGATGGTAGATGGGGTGTTGTTGATGTGGGTGTAAGGTGGTGAAATAGGGCTCACTAGTTTTTTCATGCAAACTAAGAATGTCAAGTCTATTACACTCTTATATTGGAAGGAAGGCGATTCACTTGGCTCAAGATCCTTGGGAACAAGGTGAATAAAATGATCCTTCATTGTGAGTTGAAGGTGACTATGCAAATTGTGGGAAGAGTGAAGAGATGACCTTTTCTACGTGTATTAGACTATCACAAACTAAGAATTGATTCTGGGAAAGAAGATAGTAAGGAAGACTGTAATGGACCTATAGTTAAAATTTGAGGCAAAATTGCAGGGACTCAGTCCCCAAACTTGGCCCACTCCCATCAGTTTTAGCCCCGACAAATTGTAGACTTTAGATATCCACCTAATTAGTCTGTACCTATTTTTGTAGCTTCACCACCTATTCCTACACATAGAAAAGAGAGAAAATTGTTGGGGAGAAAGGGGTTTGCCTAAGTCAAACCCCAATTTTGGAATTAACCTTGAAATATAATTGAAATTAACTTGAAAGGAAAGTGTATCATTAGGTAGCAGAGGCTAGATCTAAAAATGGAAGTGTCTTATACCTTGATGATGCACATGCTTCTCTAAAGATGATCATGAGTGTTGATGCAATAGCATGACTCCACACAAAACACCTAAAATTAATTCATAAAAGACATGTTGGCATGAAGGTTGTTGAAGGTTGCTACAATGGATGCTTGAATACTTTAATGATGAAAGATTGAATGATGAATACTTGAAGACTTGAATGCTCACTTGAAATTATGATCTCTTTATGGCTTGATGACTGGTTCCTTGCTAAAATGAGGAAGGATACCTTACTTATATACCTCTCCCAAGCATTTTAGGGTGAAAAACATGGAGCAAGCCAACACGGGAAAATATTTCCCGCTAAATCCACTAGACCATTGAGTGGACCAAATTAGGGGGAGCAAGGCACCCAAGGCAACTTGCTTTGGGGAGCAAGGCGCCCTTTCTCCCTCCAAGATGGTCCTAAATTGGGACCTGGGGTCCTAAAAGAGGAGGAGATGTCAGAATGATATGTTGAACTAGGTTGTGATGAGTGGAACCAAATATAGGAGGTCATACATGCTAAAATAGGGCCTAATTGGGCAATAAATTGCACAGGGGTACAATTTGCGATGCTACATTGGGAATAATATCTTAAAATAACACAAGTATTGGGAAGGATGTATCCCAATGGTAATGATTAGATTGTGATAAAGGCTAGCAACAAGGATAGTAACAATACCAAGGATATTATTGGATGATTTAATTGGTGTTTGATGTTAGATTGCAAGGAGGATGTGGATATGATTTGGATTGCAAGGAACATTGGGATTAATGGGATGGATAACATTGGATTGCATGGGGGTATCCTAGACATAGATACCAATGACAAGGGAGTAATGAAATGTTAAATGATAAGATAGGAGGGATTGAGAGTTGGTGAATAAGATGATAAGCATTTGGAGATGGAAGCATTATGAGACAAGGATGGATAGATGGAAGGATTGTGGATGAAGAGGGGGAGAAATTGAGAGATGAAGGATTATTGAATGGATGGTGGTTGTGATAGGGTCTCCAAATATAATGAAATAAGTGGAAAAGATGCTCCATCTCTAGATATCATGTGTGATGAGGCATCAGGAGTATGATAAGATGGATGGTAAGATGACATGAGGATGATGGAGGTAGATGGCAGATGGGGTGATGGGTGGATAAGGAATATGAAGGTATGTGAAAGGATTATATGGATGGGAGGAAGGATAGGTGGATAGAAGATAGATGAAAAGTGTGATGGGGAAATAAATTCCAAGAGGTGTCCAAAGAAGGTATACATTATGACCTTTAGTTTCATCAAGATCTAAAGGAGGATGGAGGAAGTGAAATGGTGAAGAAGTCACCGGTGAGCAGGGACCTCAAAGAGATCAATTCGGACCGGTTAGCAAGAGTAAACACAACGGAAACACAAACATATGATGCAGACAATGCAAAACATGTTGGTTTATTGCATGAAATTTGATTACATCCAACCGGTCACAACAAAGTTACAACATAAGGGCTCATAGGCCTGGTAGAATAGGTCACAATTGGGACCTTGAATCAAAAGATCTATCTTCTATGCACAGTCGAGCTATCTGATTTTGTAATAGATTGCATTCTAAAGCATATTTACAAATATATATATCGATCCAAAGGATCTAGTCGGCCCAACAAAGATCAAAACCCAAAGAAAAATAACTAACATGAAAATAAGAAGGTCGGCCTTTGCCAAGAGATTCATCTTGAAAATCAAAAGGATGAAGCGTAGATCGCGGGAAAAGGTCGGCAACATGCCAAGGAACATTGAAATCAACACCCAAGGATTTGAAAGCTTTGGAATGGGTTCTGGTAGATCACCAGAATAGGTCTCAGGCAACCGATAACAAAGAACTGTCAATCCGATAACAAGAAACTGTCAAGCAAAATCTGTAGTGATATCTTGCTGAAAAGTGATCCAAATGCGTTGCGGTCTAGAAGCAAGAAAGATGATCAATTCTTCAAGTAAAATCTAACTCCACAGGATCTGGTGAGCCAAAACTGGGACACACAGAAAGGAAAACTGAAACTGTAAATAAAAAACAAAATAGAAAGGAAAATATTTTTGGTTGATGCAAGATTGTTGTGAACCGGGAATGCTCTTGTTGGCATTATGTGAACCGGCATGAGGATATAATGACATTGTATGTTGTCATTGATGTTAATATGTTGAAGAGGTGAGAACCGGCATATGAGAGAACTGGCATAACACTGTCAACTGGCATTTGTGCCAAAGTGAAGTGGTGTGCTTGTTCAAGGTGAACCGACACATGGAAGCGTCATATGACTACCGGTTGGTAGTCTCAACTTCAGGGTTTCCGGTTGAAGTAGCCTGTGTGGCTCAACCGGTGATATTGTGTGATGAGTTAGCATTATAACAAAGAACAGATCATGTTGCCACATCAGCCTTGTGCGCATGAAGGATCTTGCATGGAGGAGATTGTTCCTATCTACCTCAGGAATGTGTGAAGTCTGTAAAATGGTGATAACGTGTGATGGGTTATCAGTCGCCATGAAATCAGTGAAAATTGATGATGGAGAATGTCTTGAGATTGGATCAAGACTGTTGCAATTAATGGAGTGTTCTCAATGGTCAGGATTGAACCATTTGAATTCCTTAACCTAACAGGTTTAGGGTTTAGGGTTTATGCTACCCACCTATCCGTTTTCCTATAAGGTCGATGTTGTGTCTCTTTCTGAGGTTGTTGGAAAAATTTGTGTGTGTGTATCCAAGAGAAGGGATACATGATTCTTGTCAGACCAAAAGGAGAGAAGTTATACCTACAGAGTGTAAGTGCAGAAGGTGAAAAGGAGCTTAAGCAGATCTGCATTGGCATTGGGTGTTGTTACCAGATCATTGTAATACCTGTTGATCTCTAACCACCTCAACAGTTGGAAAATCCCTTAATAGGGTAGCCTTAACCGGCTTGTTGTAAATCCTTTAACAGGGTAATTCAAAGCTATTGAGTTCGAAATCCTTTAGCTATTGAGTTCTTGAAATCCTCTAACAAGGTAACCTTTAACAGGGTTTAACCCTTAACCGGGTATTGTAGCCATCCCTTAACCGGGTGATCCCTAATAGGATCGGTTCCTAGCAGAACCTATTGTAATGTCTCTAACCAGACAAGGCTCCTAACAAAGTAGAATTTTAAAGAGTTCTAAAACAGCTTGTGGGTATTCATCCCCATCGTGGTTTTTCCCAGTTGGGTTTCCATGTGAAAAATATGTGTGTCATGTGTGATGCTTTTATCTTGTGATGCTTTCCTATTGTCTATCAAGCATATGATGGTTTTGTGTTTTATGCCTGTCAATAAAACATGTTGAACTAGTTGTTATTATGATATGATGATAGATTACCTGTTTATGCATAAGGGTGAAGTGGTAGTGTAGTCTTGAGTTGAGTGAAAAGCTAAGTGAGCAACTAGTTAATGCTTGTCTTAGTCATTCTTAGCTTTACCGGTTGCACTATGTTTCAAACCGGTGTCATTGTTTGCCAGTCATTTGAAATGTCTATTGTCAAACCGGTTTAGGACTGTATTTTTGTCTATATTGATTCACCCCCCCTCTCAGTATTGGGTTAGTACTATCCATTCATCATTGAGTTATCAATTGGTATCAGAGCATCCTCTAGGTCCTTTGTGCTATAAGCTTAATCGCTTGAGGTAAAGATCCCAGTCTAATGATGAAGAGGGAAGGTCCAAAGTTTAATAGAGAAAGTTTCAGTGTATGGAAAGACAGAATGAAGATATACATCAGAAGCATGGGTGCTCAACACTGGAGCTATGTTGAGACTGTCTATGTTGCTCCTACTGGTACCCTTACCGATGACCAAAAGAGAGAGATGTAGGAGAATGGGCAAGTCATGGAAGCCCTAATTAGTAGTTTATCTGACATT
This sequence comes from Cryptomeria japonica, assembly GCF_030272615.1. Taxonomy (NCBI): domain Eukaryota; kingdom Viridiplantae; phylum Streptophyta; class Pinopsida; order Cupressales; family Cupressaceae; genus Cryptomeria; species Cryptomeria japonica. The sequence goes on from NC_081410.1 coordinate 417,747,184, forward strand.
GAGTTTATTGATGTTCAGGATAAGGTAAATCCCAAAGAGGTATGGGATACTCTTGAAAATATCTATGGCGGTGATGAGCATGTAAAACAGGCTAAGGAAGAAAGCCTTAGAGGGAAGTTTGAAGATGTGCGGATGGTTGAAGGTGAGACCATTCAACAGTATGGAATAAGAATCAAAACCATTGTTGGAGATATCAAGAGTGCAGGTGGTAAAATAGAAGATGCCACTATGGTAAGCAAAGTCCTGAGATCCGTATTGTCGGTCTATGCAATAAGGGTTGCTACTATTCAAGAGCTAAGATCAATAGACAAGACTAAGGTATCCCTAGACTCCATCATTGCAAAGTTGACAACCTATGAGCTAAATAGTTTCAATGGCAGTGTTCAAAAGACTGAATCACCTTTTAAAGCTTTTGCAGTACCATCCAGAAAAGGAAAAGAAGCTAGCACTAGTGGTGAACCAAGAAAAGGAAGAGAAAGGGATGATGAGGAGATTCTGATGGCATTTGAAGCTCTTCTTTCTAGGAAACTTCCTAAAGGAACCGGCAAATACAGAGGTAGGATACCTTTGCAATGCTTCTCTTGTAACCGGATAGGACATATTGTTGTAAACTGTCCTAATGGCGACAACAAGGACAAACCAAAAAGGTTCAAGAAATTCAAAGGAGGAAACTGGAGAAACTGTTTTGTGGCAGTTGATGAAGGTGTCACAGATGAAGAATCGGAGGATGAAGAAAATGAAGATATTGTGTTTGTTGCTATTAAGGAAGATGTGTCAGACAAGAAGGCTCTTGTGTCCTGGTTTGATAATTCCAATGAGTGGATCATTGACAGTGGTTGTTCTCACCATATGACTAGTGACCGAAGCAAGTTTCTATCATTGGAGGAGTATGGTGGTGGTGTGGTTCGCTTTGGGAATGATGCACCATGCATGGTCAAAGGCAGAGAGTCCATCTCTCTGAATGGAAAGAGTAGTGCTGACAATTTGTATTGGGTTGATGGTCTTAGACACAACCTTCTAAGTGTTGCCCAGCTGAATGACAATGGCCTCACTCTGGAATTCAAGAATGGTGAATTGGTGGCCACTGGCATGCAGACCAAAGGTAACCTATTTCAGCTGAATGCAAATATAAGTACATGTCTTATGGCTAAATTTGATGATAGTTGGATATGGCATAGGAGACTCTACCATGTAAAATTTGATAACATTATGAAGGCTAGTAAGATCAAGGCAGTTAGAGGGTTGCCAATGCTAAGGAAATCGATAATACCTTGTGTAGAGAGTGTCAATTGGGGAAAAAAATTTCCTCAACCTTTAAAGGTAAATCTTTCACTACTGACAACTTGCTTGATCTTGTGCATACTGATTTGTGTGGTCCTATGAAAACTAGAAGTGTGCAGGGTGATAGGTACTTCATGATTCTCACTGATGACTGCTCAAGAATGATGTAGGTCACATTCTTGAAAGACAAGTCTGAAGCCTTTGTAAAGTTCAAAGCTTTCAGAGCATTAGTGGAGAAGGAAAGCGGTAAAAGGATCAAGTGCCTGAGAACTGATCAAGGAGGGGAATTTACTTCCAGTGAATTCAACAAGTATTATGAACATGGCATCAAGAGGCAACTGTCTACCCCCCGGACTCCATAGCAGAATGGCCTAGCAGAGAGGAATAACCAGACTGTGGTTGAAGCAGCTAGAACCATGTTGATTCAAGGAAAGGTAGCTCACACCTTTTGGACAGAAGCGGTGAGCACTACAGTCTACATAATGAACTGGGTACTCATCAAGAAAGGTAAGGATAAAACTCCTTATGAGTATTGGACTGGTAAGACACCTGTGGTCAGCTACTTTAGAGTGTTTGGTAGCAAATGTTACATCAAGAGGAGTGAACACCAGAGCAAATTTGATGCGAAATGTGATGAGGGAATATTCCTAGGATATTCCACCAAGAGAAAAGCTCTCAAGTGTTTCAACAATAGGACTTAGAGAATTATGGAAAACATCAATGTAAGAGTTGATGAAACCTCTGAGAAAACTGAGGAAACCGGCAGTGTGCAAGCAGTAAATGAACCGGTTGCAACCTTCTGGGAACCGGTTGACAACCAACCGAGTACCAGTAACAATGTTCCTACACCGGCAAATGTAGATGTTGATACTGATGGAGATGAGGATGAAGAAGAAAAGCAAGAGGAATCTATCAAGACCATTCCTTGGTATGTCAAGTTGAATCATGATCCTAAGCAAATCATAGGAGATAAGGATGCAGGAATCCTTACAAGAAGAAAGGTCAGAGAAAACTCTTGTATGATCTTTGAATTTGAGCCTAAATCATTCAAAGAGGCACATAAGGATGAAGACTAGATCAAGGCAATGGAAGAGGAACTTGACTAGATAAAGAAAAATGGTACATGGTCTTTGGTACCCAGACCAAAGCACAAAAATGTCATTGGTACTAAATGGGTTTTCATAAATAAGCTGAATGAGGATGGCGTAGTGATTAGGAACCAAGCCAGATTAGTGTGCAAAGGATATGCTCAAGAAGAAGGAGAAGACTATGGAGAAACCTTTGCTCCTGTAGCCAGATTGGAAGGAGTCTGTATGCTTCTTGCGTATGCAACTTTTAAAGGTTTCAAAGTATATCAAATGGATGTAAAATCTGCATTCCTAAATGGTGTACTTGAAGAGGAGGTGTATATTGAGCAACCAAATGGGTTTTCCCTATCTGAAGATGATGACATGGTATGTAGGCTACATAAAGCCTTATATGGTCTAAAGCAAGCACCTAGAGCATGGTATGAATGTCTGCATTCCCATCTTGTGAAGATTGGATTTGAGAGAACAAGTGAAGATAGTAATATCTACTTGAAGTCTGAAGGAGATCAGATCTTGATCTGTGAGGTATTTGTTGATGACATTATCTTTGGTGGAGATGACAAGATGAGTCATGAGTTTGCAGATGAGATGAAGAAAGAGTTTGAAATGTCACTCATAGGGGAGATTAAATTCTTCATTGGATTGCAGATCCAGCAGATGAAGGATGGAATCTTTATCACTCAGCCCAAGTATGTCAAAGAGGTGTTGAAGACCTTTGGCATGGAAGATAGCAAACCGGTTGGTACTTCGATGGTAACCGGTTGTAAACTATCTAAAGAAGATGACTCAGAATTAGTTGATGAGAAGGAATATCGATCAATGATTGGTAAGTTGCATTATGTAGTGCATAGCAGACCAAATATTGCACATGCAGTTGGCATTACTGCAAGATTCCATAAAAGCCCAAGAGAATCTCACTTGGTTGCAGTCAAGTGGATTCTTAGGTATCTGAAGGGAACTGTTGACTATAGATTGTGGTATTCTTAGCAAGGATTTCAACCTGAAAGTATACACAGATGCTGATTGGGCAGGCAATATAGGTGACCAGAAAAGCACAACCGGTGGTGCATTCTTTCTTGGTGGTAGACTGGTTGCATGGATGAGTAAGAAGTAGAGTTGTATCTCTCAGTCTACAGTGGAAGCAGAGTATGTTGCAGCTTTCATGAACTGCACTCAGACAATTTGGATGAAACATGTATTAAATGGCTTCAAAGTTCCAGTATCTGAACCGGTAAGTATATTTTGTGACAATACTAGTGCAATTAATATCTCCAAGAATCCGGTTTTACATTCTAGAACCAAGCACTTTGAGCTTAAGTATCATTTCTTAAGGGAAAAGGTTTAGAACAAAGAGATTGCACTGGAACATGTTTCCAGTAAGGAGCAGTTAGCAGACATATTCACCAAGCCTCTTCCAAAGACTACATTTATGTACTTAAGAGGTGAATTAGGGGTGTTTCCCCTTCAGGAGGTAAACTAAAAGCATATGCTCCACATCAGTCAGGTACTGCATAGTCAAATTTATTTTGGATTGATGTGTTGAAGGATGCTACTCCTCAAGGAGAGTAGCACAATGGAACAGGGAAGCTTGTGCCTCCACTTTGGCATTGTTGTCAAAGGGGGAGAAGATGTGAAGTGGAGAAGATATCTACAGAAATTGGGGGAGAAGATGTGAAGCAGAGAGATATCTTTGTATATTGCCATCAATGCCAAAGGGGGAGATTGTTGGCATTATGTGAACTGGTAAGAGGACATAATGACATTGTATGTTGTCATTGATGTCAATATGCTGAAGAGGTGAGAACCGGCATATGAGAGAACCGGCATAACACTGTGAACTGGCATTTGTGCCAAAGTGAAGCAGTGTGCTTGTTCAAGGTGAACCGGCACATGGAAGTATTGTATGACTATCGGTTGGTAGTCTCAACTTCAAGGTTTTCGGTTGAAGTGCTTCAAGCCTATGTGGCTCAACTGATGATATTGTGTGATGAGTTAGCATTATAACGAAGAATGGATCATGTTGCCATGTTAGCCTTATGTGCGTGAAGGATCTTGCATGAAGGAGATTGTTCCTATCTACCTTGGGAATGTGCGAAGTCTGTAAAATGGTGATAACATGTGATGGGTTATCAGCCGCCATGAAATTGGTGAAAATGGACGATGGAGAATGTCTTGAGATTGGATCAAGACTGTTGCAATTAATGGAGTGTTCTCAATGGTCAGCATTGAACCATTTTAATTCCTTAACCTAACAGGTTTAGGGTTTAGGGTTTATGCTACCGACCTATCTATTTTCCTATAAGGTCGATGTTGTGTCTCTTTCTGAGGTTGTTGGAAAAATTTGTGTGTGTGTATCCAAGAGAAGGGATACATGATTCTTGCCAGACCAAAAGGAGAGAAGTGATACCTGCAGAGTGTAAGTGCAGAAGGTGAAAAGGAGCTTAAGCGGATCTGCATTGGCATTGGGTGTTGTTACCAGATCATTGTAATACCTGTTGATCTCTAACCACCTCAACAGTTGGAAAATCCCTTAATAGGGTAGCCTTAACCGGCTTGTTGTAAATCCTTTAACAGGGTAATTCAAAGCTATTGAGTTCGAAATCCTTTAGCTATTGAGTTCTTGAAATCCTCTAACAAGGTAACCTTTAACAGGGTTTAACCCTTAACCAGGTATTGTAGCCATCCCTTAACCGGGTGATCCCTAATAGGATCGGTTCCTAGCAAAACCTATTGTAATGTCTCTAACCGGACAAGGCTCCTAACAAAGTAGACTTTTAAAGAGTTCTAAAACAGCTTGTGGGTATTCATCCCCATCGTGGTTTTTCCCAGTTGGGTTTCCATGTGAAAAATATGTGTGTCATGTGTGATGCTTTTATCTTGTGATGCTTTCCTATTGTCTATCAAGCATATGATGGTTTTGTGTTTTATGCCTGTCAATAAAACATGTTGAACTAGTTGTTATTATGATCTGATGATAGATTACCTATTTATGCATAAGGGTGAAGTGGTAGTGTAGTCTTGAGTTGAGTAAAAAGCTAAGTGAGTAATCGGTTAATGCTTGTCTTAGTCATTCTTAGCTTTACCAGTTGCACTCTATTTCAAATCGGTGTCATTGTTTGCCAGTCATTTGAAATGTCTACTGTCAAACCGGTTTAGGACTGTATTTTTGTCTGTACTGATTCAGCCCCCCTCTCAGTATTGGGTTAGTACTATCCGTTCATCATTGAGTTATCAACTCTTGCATCAAACATCTGGGGTTAATGAAAAAGTGATCCTCTCACTTTGTTGGGGCCAGAGGGAAAATAAGGCGTTCTACCTCTGCCTGAGAAATCCAAGATGAATATTCAACTAGTCTATCCTTCCACTTCACAAGATATTCCTTATACTCACTGCCCTAGGTACTATGCCCAATCCTATTGTCCAAAATCTCTTCAATCTAATCTGGTTCCTTCCAGGACAATTGTTTCTCTAAGTCTACAATAGTGTTCTCACTGAATTCTAGTTCATGGTACTCATGATGATCTGCAATGTTGAATATAGGTGAAATACTTAGACTATCTAGTAGCTCCACTTTATATGCATTTCCAGAACTGAACTTCCTCAAAATCTTACAGGGTTCAAACTTCTTCATCTGCAACTTATTATAAGTTCCAACTCGAAATCTCTCTTCTCTCAGATATATCACCACTTCATCTCCAACTTCAAATTCCTTATGTCTCCTCTTCTCATCTACCTTCTCCTTATATTTGTTGTTCATGTCTTCCAAATGTTGTTTAACCTGACTATGCAATGTTGCCATGCGATCTGTAAAATATTCTGCTTTTGAACTCTTCTGGTCTTCACTGCTAATGTCTCTCAATTCTTCTATACCTCTAGGGTGCACTCCGGTAACAACCTCAAAAGGTGTTTTTCTGGTACTTCTATTCACTGAATTGTTGTAGGCAAATTCTGTTTGTGCAAGGATCAAATCCCAACTTCCGGTTTTATCTCCCACTAAACATCTCAACAAATCTCCCAAACTCCGGTTAACAACTTATGTTTGTCCATCATTCTGTGGATGAAAAGTAGAACTGAACTTCAAATATATTTTCATCTTCTTCCAAATTGTTCTCCAAAAATAGCCAACAAACTTAGTGTCTCTGTCTCAAACTATGCTCTTAGGTAATCCATGCAATCTCACTGCTTCCTTGAAAAATAGGTCTGCTACATGCAATGCATCTAATGTCTTCTTACAAGGTATGAAATGAGCCATCTTCAAAAATCTATCCATTACCACAAATATAGAATCATTCCCTCTCAAAGTCTTAGGCAATCCAAGTACAAAATCCATGCTTATATCCTCCCAAGGTCTTACCAGTACTGTCAAAGGTTTATATAATCCCACATTCTGACTACTACCTTTTGTAACTTGACAAACTCTAAAACTCTGCACATATCTCTTAACATCCTTATGAATCTGGGGCCAAAAGTATTGCTCACTCACCAATGCAACTATTTTGTCAATGCCAAAATGTCTAGCTAAACCTCCATTGTGTTTCTCCTTTATCAAGTTCTCTCTCATGGAACTCTTAGGAATGCACAATTGAACTCCCCTAAATAAAATTCCATCCTGAATGAAGTAATCCAACTATTTTCTCCTATCAACCATATTTGGTTCTCTTCATGCTTTCCAAGGTTCTGCAAAATCCAAGTCTTTATCTTACAAGGTCTTCAAATCTTCAAAACCTAATATTGTCACTCTCATCTTTGTCAACCAATTCCTCCTCCTACTCAATGCATCACCAACTTTGTTATATTTTCCACTTCTATGCTTCAACACAAAGGCGTAACTCTGCAATAATTCTACCCATCGCATATGTCTCTGATTCAACTTACTATGACTATTCTGATACTGCAAAGCTTGATGGTCTGTATACAACATAAACTCCTTAGGCAACAAGTAGTGTCTCCATTTCTTCAAGGCTTGAACTATGGCATAAAATTCTGGATCATACACAGAATATCTCTTCCAGGCATCATTCAATTTCTCACTGAAATAGGCTACTGCTCTCCCTTCTTGACTCAAGACTGCTCCTATTGTTGTTCCACTTGCATCACAATCAACTTGAAATACTTTATTTAAATCTGGTAAAGCTAACACAGGTTGCTCAGTCACTTTCTGCTTCAACAGTTCAAAAGTTATGTTTACTCTGGTGGTCTTGTTGAATTCCTTTCGATCTCCTCTCATGGTCTCAGTCATAGGGTTACAAACTGAACTGAAATTTTTGATAAACTTCCAGTAAAAACTAGCCAATCCATGAAATGATCTTACCTCCCCAATGCTTTCTAGTGTAGGCCACTCAATAATTGCTTTCACTTTCTTAGGGTACATCTTCAAACCATCCTCAGATATCACAAATCCTAAATAGACTAACTCATCCTTCATGAAAGTACACTTCTTGATATTGATCAACAACTTTTCTTCTCTCAACCTCTACAAAACTTGTCTTAACTGCAACAAATGCTCCTCTTTTATCTTACTTAAACTAAGAATGTCATCCAAATACACAATAACAAACTTACCCAAGAATTTCTTCAATACCTCATTCATCAACCTCATGAAAGTACTTGGTACATTAGTCAATCCAAAAGGCATCACCAACCATTCATATAGTCCTTCATTTGTCTTAAATGTTGTCTTCCATTCATCACCTTCTTTGATCCTGAGCTGATGATATCCACTCTTAAAATCTATCTTTGTAAAGTATTTTTCTCCACTCAAACAATCTATTATGTCATCCATCCAAGGAAAAGGAAACTGGTATTTCACTGTGATCTTGTTTATTGCTCTTGAATCGGTACACATCCTACATTCTCCATTCTTCTTAGGTACTAATATTGTTGGTACTACACAAGGGCTCAGACTCTCCCTGATCAAACATTTCTTCAACAACTCCTGCACTTGTCTATTTAGCTCTTCATTCTCTATCAGTTTCAACCGATGTGCAGCTTTGTTAGGCAAACTAGCTCCGGGAACCAAGTCCATGCAATGACTAATACTTCTAACATGTGGCAATCCATCAGGTACATTATCTGAAATGATCCTCATATTCTATCAGCAAATCTCTTATCTGTTTCGGGTGCTCTCCTTCTGGTTTCGGTCTCTCATTCTTCTTAGGAATTAAGGCAAAACACACATTCTCATGTCTCAGTCCATCCATGAATTTCCTCCCATCTACTAAACAGATTTTGGCATTTGTATAGACTTCATTCTTCAAAGGTTCCTCCAAAGACAACAAGGTTTTCTTCATCCCATTGGCCACAATAGTGTATGTATTCTTCCTCCCATTATGTATTGCATATCTATCAAACTGCCAAGGTATACCCAACAAAAGATGACAAATATCCATAGGCATAATATCACACAAAACTTCATCATGATAATTCCCAATTTTCAATTTTACCAAACATTGTTCACTTACTAACAACTTATGTTCATCCTGAATCCATGCTATCTGGTAAGGCTTAGGGTATTTTAATCTCTCCATTTTCAACGTATGTGCCATCTCTTCTGAAACAAGATTATATGAACTACCACTATCAATAACAACTTTACAACACTTACCGGATACCTTACATTTGGTCTTGAATAGATTCTTCCTCTACAAGGGCTCTTCATCTCCTTCAGTATGACACAAAGCTCTCCTCATCATCAATAATTCTCCATCTTCTGGTTTATTGTCTGATCCAGTGGGGTTTTCTTCCATCATTGTTGCTCTTCTAGTAGCCTTTGCCTTCTTACATTCAAATTCATGATGTCCTCCTCCACACTCAAATAAGGTTCCTCCAAATGTCCTCTTGTCTTGTCTTCCAAAGTTCTCATTCCAGTAACCATCCGGTTCTCTCCTCCGGTAGAAATTTCTATCATCCTTCTGGTATGAATTACCTTCTTTGCTCAATTTTTTGTCATTTTTTTGATATGTATTGGTTCCTCTTCCTCTAGTATATCCTCTTCCTCCTTGAAATCTTCCTCCAGTAAACCTTCCACCTCTACCTCTATCTCTTCTCATGTCTTTTGTTCAATTTCTCTTTAGCCTTTAGGGCATACTAGTAAGCCTCTTCAACACTCTCCAATTTGATCATATTGAGTTCATCTTGTATAGACATCCATAATCCATTCAAATATCTTGCAATTTATTCAACTTCATCATCAACATGTCTGGATCTGATGTTCAACTTGTAAAATGCTTCGGTGTACTCCTTCACACTATATTCCTATTGTCTCATATTTTGTAGCTTCTGGAACAAATCCACTTGATAATTCGCCTGGACAAACTTTGACTTTAACTTTGCAATCATCCGATCTCATGTCTTAATCTTTTATTTACCTCTTCTTTGTCTATCAACTTGCAAATGCTCCCACCAAATAGATGCATGACATTTCAACCAGGTACAGGCATATTTCACCTTCCTCTCTTCTGCAGTATTTTCAAAATTGAAATATTTCTCCATCTTCGAGATCCAATCCATCAATTCATCTGAATCTAACTTCCCATCATATTTCAGTGGGGTAAAATGAGGTTTACTTGTTCTTTCGAGGATTCTTCTCCTTCCTCTTCACTTACATCTTCAATATGTCAGCCTCTTCTCTGAGTCGTCTCTACGACTTCTAACTGGGCTGCTATTCCTCACAACATCTCCATTATAGGAGGGTCTCCATTCCCATGCACTCCACCATTCCAAGTTCCTCTTTGCACCATCGATTCACACTAGTCCTCTACAATTGCAGGGCAAATCCGCAATCTGCCACCCTGCAATAGGACACACAACCTCCGGAACAAAACTTTGCTCTAATGCCACTTGAAGCAGTCACTGATGAGGAGGAACCTCAAAGAGATCAATGTGGATCAATGTGGACTGGTCAGAAAGAGTAAAGACAATGGAAACACAAAGATATGATGGAGACAATGTAGAATAGGTTGATTTATTACATGAAATTTGATTACATCCAATCGGGTTACAACATATCGGCTCACAGGCCTGGTAGAATAGGTCACAATCGGGACCTTGAATTGAAAGGTCTATCTTCTATGCATAGTCTAGCTATGTGATTCTCTAATTGATTACATTCTAAAGCATAATTACACACACACACACACACACACACACACACAGATATATATATATATATATATATATATATATATATATATATATATATATATATATATATATATATATATATATATATATATATATATATATATATATATATATATATATATATATATATATATATCGATCCAAAGGATCCAGCCAGCCCAAAAGGGATCAAAACCCGAAGAACAAGAACTAACATGAAAATAAGAAGGTCGGCCTCCGCCAAGAGATTCCTCCAAAAAATCCAAAGGATGAAATGTAGATCATGGGAAAGGTCGACCACAATTCAAGGAACATCAAAATCAATGCCCAAGGCTCCGCAAGCTTAGGAATGGGTTCTGGTAGGTCACCAGAATAGGTCTCAGGCAACCGGTAAGAAAGAATTGTCAATTCGGTAACAAGAAACTATCAAGGAAAACTAGTAGCGATATCTTGCCAGAAAGTGATCCAAATGTGATGTGGTATAGAAGCAAGAAAGATGATCAAGTCTTCAAGTAGAATCTAACTCCACAAGATCTGGTGAGCCAAAACCAGGACACATAGAAAGGAAAACTGAAACTACAAATAGAAATTAAAACATATATATATATATATATATATATATATATATATATATATATATATATATATATATATATATATATATATATATATATATATATATATATATATATATATATATATATATATATCGATCCAAAGGATCCAGCCAGCCCAAAAGGGATCAAAACCCGAAGAACAAGAACTAACATGAAAATAAGAAGGTCGGCCTCCGCCAAGAGATTCCTCCAAAAAATCCAAAGGATGAAACATGGGAAAGGTCGGCCACAATCCAAGGAACATCAAAATCAATGCCCAAGGCTCCGCAAGCTTAGGAATGGGTTTTGGTAGGTCACCAGAATAGGTCTCAGGCAACTGGTAAGAAAGAATTGTCAATCCGGTAACAAGAAACTATCAAGGAAAACTAGTAGCGATATCTTGCCAGAAAGTGATCCAAATGTGATGTGGTATAGAAGAAAGAAAGATGATCAAGTCTTCAAGTAGAATCCAACTCCACAAGATCTGGTGAGCCAAAACCAGGACACGTAGAAAGGAAAACTGAAACTACAAATAGAAAATAAAACAGAAAGGAAAATGTTGTTGGTTGATGCAAGATTATTGTAAACCGAGGATTCTCCTACATCAAATGGATAGGATAGGATAGGATGGGTATGCTAGGCAGGATGGAGGAGATGATTGATGGATATCTATAAAAACTTCCCCCCAAGTGTGAAGAGAAAATGGATGAAAGGATTACACATGATGCTTGTTTGTTAGTTTTTCATCATGGTTCTTGTCTAAGGATAGGATAGGATGGGTATGCTAGGCAGGATGGAGGAGATGATTGATGGATATCTATAAAAACTTCCCCCCAAGTGTGAAGAGAAAATGGATGAAAGGATTACACATGATGCTTGTTTGTTAGTTTTTCATCATGGTTCTTGTCTAAGGATAGGATAGGATGGGTATGCTAGGCAGGATGGAGGAGATGATTGATGGATATCTATAAAAACTTCCCCCCAAGTGTGAAGAGAAAATGTATGAAAGGATTACACATGATGCTTGTTTGTTAGTTTTTCATCATGGTTCTTGTCTAAGGTGCCTATTTACCAAGTTTTCACCATTAGAAAAATTTATATCTTTAATTTTCTATTTTTTAATTTTATTTTTATCTTTTTTGGATGTTTGGGAGGAATTTTATTAACAAATGTGGATGTGAATAAATGGATTTGGAAGATAGGTGATAAAGGATATGAATCGAGGACACAAGCATCAATTTCCATATCAAGGTAATAGAAGCCCATTTGGAGTAATTATTTGATGTTGGTACAACCCTATTAGGATCAGTGGATTATGCAAAAGCATGCATTATATGGTTTTGATGAGGAATATATGTGGTGTAAGGGAGATGATATTGGGAAATGTTTAGATGGAAGGATGGAAAGTGAGTGTGATAGGGGGATGTTGTCAAGACCAATATTGGCACATGTTGTGGGGGTGTTTAATAAATGGAGGAGAAATAGATGGAAAAATATGGTGATTTTGGAGTTAAGATAGGGAATTTTGGGACATAGAGACCCAAAATATATTTAGGAGATGGAGAAAAGGGATGCTTAGCTTGTGGATCAAAAACTTGGGATGCATTGCTTATTTTTTCTTGGGGATCCACATAGTTTGCATATTTTCTTTGGTGGACCTTTGTGGCCTTTGGGACGTATTGTATTTTTTGATCGGATTTTTCTTTTTTTGAGCATGTATTGTTTTAGTAGACATAGCAATGTTGAGAATGTTGTGGATGTTTATCTTTATGCATTTTTTGTTTGGAATCCAAATTGCTTTTATTAGAAATGGTATGAATGTGAGAAGATAGAAAATGTGGAGGGAATATGAATGGATTAATAAATGTAAGATGTTGGATAGGATGTGTGGGAATGTGCCTTAGTTGATCCTAATTGTGATTAAAAGGAGCGAGATGTTTACAACGGGTGATAGGGATATGGATTTTATGCATTAGGGGATGAATGGGATAAGACAAAGGATGGGATTTTGTAAGGGCTCAAAATAGATTTAGTAGGTGGGGGATATGTGATGGTGGATTTTGAGATATAGGGACCCAAAATGCATTTCAAGGATGAAAGAGGAAGATTGACAATCACTTTGGGTTGATATGATGGGGGTGGGGGATGTCGATAAATAGTTTGGAGGAATAATGGGAGGATTTTATTGTGGGTTTGAAAGTTGTAATGATGGAAATTTGGAATTAGGGTTTCAATTATGATATTAAAACCACTAACAAACAAAATAAACCCAGTACATTGAAAGAGGAGTGAACCTAATAGATCTAGACATAATCCAAATGAGGAAAGTGCTAAAATTCATATTAGCTTCACTAGTTGGTTGATAGTTATCCTCTTTCTTAGTTGAAATTGAAAGGTAATCATGAAATTAAGATTAAAAAATGAATAATTGAAGAAAATTATCAAAAACAGATTGTTATAGATGCCCACAAAGCCACAAATTGAGACCTGAGTAAAAGAATATGTTTAAAACATGTTCCTAGAAACTCGACGTAATTTTTAGGACCAAGTAGTACAATTTTACCCTAGTCCTTCGAATTTTGCTCTGTCAAAAGCTAAACATGTTCATCGATGTTCTCTATCAGAATCCCAGAGTACAATTCTTGAACTTGTTTCCTGCACATAGAAAGAGAGGGAAAGATGTTGGAAATAGGGGTTTGACCTTGCCTTAGGTCAAACCCCACTTTAGGAATTAACATTGAAATTGAAATGGAAATGACTGCTAAATGCTTTCATTTTGAGGGAAAGGACAAATCTAAAGTAAAAATGATTGTAATTGAAAATATTTCTTGATGAAGTTTTGTTTGATCGTCATGCAATGATTCTAGGGTTTCATGTAAAATATCTTCAAAGAAGGTTGACCATGGATGCCATTTTGAATGCATAATCTTGATTTCACTTATTCTCCAATGCTTGATGAATGACTGTTTTCTCTCACTTGAATTTCCTAAAGTGTAATTGATATCTTGATTACAAATAGTTTTCAAATGAGAGTGGTAGACCTCCTTTTATACTTGACTAGTCGACACGAGATCAATTTTCCAGAGTAGGCCGACACGAGATCAATTTTCCTACTCACATGAAATGATCATTGTGGGGTCCCAAAATGAGCCCTAATTGAGACAACTAAGATGTTGGGTGCCCCATTCCTATCAATCGGAACTCAAATTTTGAGGAAATGCAAGGAAGGTGATAAAAAAGCAGGATTCCAGGTGGTGTGAGCAAAATCAAAATAGGCATCAAGCATTGGAAGCTGAAGCACCAAGGTTAGGTCTAGGTGAGGATGAAATTGTATGCGATACAATTTACGATGCTACATAAGTATGCTTAGATTTTTTATTATAAAGTACCTTGGAACATGTAACCAAAACTGTAAGATCATGGATGTGCTTGGACATGGATGGGCCCCAAGGTACCTTGCTCATGTAGGCCTAAACCTTTACCTTGATAGTTCATTTTTTTTAGCATTCAATCCAAAATAGCATACTTGCTATTTTGGGAAAAAGATACAAGTCCATTATTAGGTGGAAGAGGATAAGTGGTGAATATGGGGTGTTCTTTTGTTGCAAGGGAACCACCATGGATGAAGGTGAGTTAGGCAAGAGAATAGAGTGACAATGGTGGGATGGTTTGGATAAGAGATAATGAAGAATTATGAAATTGATTAGGGAGGATCTTCATTTGGATGAGGGTATCATAAGTTATCATGAGATGAAGTAGGTGGGATGGTATGATCATGATGTTGATGAGGAGAGGATAACAGATCTTGAGATGGAGTAGGTGGGATGGTAGGATCTTGATTCATGTCAATGGATACTTCAATATTCTTTGGAAAAAGATCTTGACATAATGGGATGGGTGTGGATGATGTGATGAGGGATAAGTGGGTAGACTCTTCAAATGGAGTGGATGGAAGGAGGGTGGATTCATGAGGTTCTTTGGATTGGGTTTGGTTGATGATTAGAGAAGATGGATATTGGAGTTGGATGGTGTTAATGAATGAGAGGTTTTTTATGGTGTTAGGAAATGAAAGAGGAATTGTAGGTATGGGAGTTGGAAGGGCTTCATCACTAGTGGCCTCACATGATGGAGTCGAGTAACATGACTTATCAACTTTGGGAGCTAGATTTTGTGATTGCTTCTTTGTGATTAGTCTGTGGAGGACATCAAGAGTGATATACTTAAGTATTTGAAGTTGACGTGGATGGTTAGAAAATGGACCATTATATGTAGATGAGGTATTAATCATAAGTAGAGGATTAGGAGTATGGAGTGGTAGATAGGGATTAGATGGAGGATCGATCTATGACAAAATGGATGGTGAAATAATGTAGGAGAAAGTAGGATTGGATGGAGGATTGCGGTATGAGAGATTGGAAGGTGGATTGAGATATGTTTTAGTAATATTTATGCTACCATATGGGATGTATGTGTTTTTGGTAGCATACATAGATGTTGGGAGGCTTGAATAGTTCACATATGAAGGTGCAACAATGACTTGTGAACCTAGTTGATTGAATGTTGAAGGAGAAGTGGTGGATTGGGGCATACCATATGAAGTGGATTGAGGGATGTAGGTCGATTTTGGAATGGACATGTTGTTGTATGTAGGAGGCAATGGGACATGTGGATGGATGACATAATGGATTTTCCTTTTTAAAGGTATGATAAGGACTATTAGTGGATATGCATAGAGGCATGATGGGGTAGTTTGGATAAATGATTGGATTTTGGAAAACGCTTGATGCAAGCTTTCTAGAGGTGATGGTATCAAAGTTTTCAATTTAATACTCATATTGATCAACAAGACTCTCATCATCATTGACATGGGATAAAGTGGAAGAAAATATAGGACTCACAAACTCATCATAATAATATTGTGACGTAACAATTAGTTAATAATGTTGGTAGAGACACTGTTCCAGAAGAGATAAGTGCTTGAGGATTGCTTAGGGGTTGTCATTGATGGAAACTCAGATTAGAGGATTCATCCAGAATATGAAGAATCATTCTACCGGAAGCTTAAAGTCTATTTTTCTTAAGTCTGGAAGGTGGAACACAGTGTTCGGTAGAGTATGAATACATTGAGTATAACTCAGTTTTGGGTGCACATTTTTGTTTGTCATGGAAGAGGTAGTCGGTTTATTGATTGGAATCTCTTAGTCCTCAATCCTAGCCTTTGGTATTGATTCTCAAGCAAGATTGATGATCTAGTATCTGGTATTTCAGGAAGAACAAGGTTATTTGTGTAACTAGTGGTGTAGCGTGATATGCGGAATCCTTGGGATGATTTTGTCGATCGGTGTCATGTTTGAGGTTGTTGTGCTGACATATGTGAAGTGTATAATAACTTTATTTTGGTCCACATGTGTATTTGTAATTAGATTGAGTCGACTTCTTGTTACACATTTTATGTTTTAGAAATGTTTTTGGAGTCGACATGTTGGTGACCTAATCAAGTGATGTGGATATATAAGACCGATCTATATGAGAATTTTGGTGATCGATGTGAGTGTGCAAAGATTGTATGAGCGTGTTTGGATATTTTCACATGTTCTATCTTTGGATTTATGCTCTGGTGTATGATAGAGAATAATAGAACATAGCAGTGTGTTAAAATAGTGGAAGAAGACTCTTTGTGCTTAACAGGAACTGCATTTTGGCATTTGTAGATGTTATTCATTAGTTCAGACATTCAGTTATCATTTGTAATCATTTGTAGGAAAGTGAGTCCTTCGCGGGTTGTAGCCCTCTATTGTAATTGAGTAGTGAGCTCTAGGCAGTGTGCCTGAATGCATGTGCATTCCTCTTGTAATATTATTATACTCCTAATCACAGTATATTAATATTGTGGGTCTCAATCCCACTATGGTTTTTCCCTTTAAGGGTTTCCAAGTAAAAATTCTGGTGTTATGGTTGTGTGCTTGTTTCTATTGAGTTTCTGCACTTTACTTTTAATAATTTGCATCTGGTGGTTTAAGAATCAATTTAGGAAAGTTATAAATTGCAGAACATTGATTCACCCCCCCCTCTCAGTGTTCATTGATTCCAACAATTTGTATCAAAGCATTGTTGGAAGAGACACTATTTTGGAAGAGATAAGTGCTTGAGGATTGTTTAGGGGTTGGCATTTATGGCAACTTAGATCAGAGGATTCATTCGGAATATGAAGAATCATTCTATTAGAAGTTCAAAGTTTATTTTGCTTAAGTCTGGAAGGTGGAACACAGTGTTCGACAGAGTATGAGTACATTGAGTAGAACTCAATTTTGGGTGTGAATTTTTGTTTGCGGTGGAAGAGGTAGATGATTTGTTGATTGGAATTGCTTAGTCCACAATTTTGGCCTTTGGTATTGATTCTCGTGCAAGATTGATGATCCAGTATTTGATACTTCTGGAAGAATAGGGTTATTTGTGTAACTTGTGGTGTAGTGTGTTATGCAGAATCCTTGGGATGATTTTGTCAATTGGTGCCATGTTCAAAGTTGTTGTGCCGACATATGTGAAGTGTATAATCACTTTTTTTTGGTCTGCATGTGTATTTGTAATTGGATTGAGTCGACTTCTTGTTACACGTTTTATGTTTTGTAAATGTTTTTGGAGCCGATATGTTGGTGACCTAATCAAGTGATGTGGATATATAAGACCGATCTATATGAGCATTTTGGTGATTAATGTGAGTGTGCAAACATTGTATGAGCATATGTGCACAATTGTACATGCGCTATCTTTGGATTTATGCTCTAGTGTATGACAAAAAATAGCAAAACAGAAAAGTCTGCCAAAATAGTGGAAGAAGACTCTTTGTGCTTAACAGGAACTGCATTTTGGCATTTGTAGATATTATTCATCAGTTCAGACATTCAATTATTATTTGTAATCATTTGTAGGACAGTGAGTCCTCCAGGAGTTGTAGCCCTCTATTGTAATTGAATAGTGAGCTCTAGGCAATGTGTTTGAATGCATGTGCATTCCCCTTGTAATATTATTTAATCCTTATCATAGTATATTAATATTGTAGGTCTCAATTCCACTGTGGTTTTTCTCTTTTTGGGCTTCCACATAAAAAATTTGGTGTTATGGTTGTGTGCTTGTTTCTATTAAGTTTCTACACTTTACTTTTAATTATTTGCATATGGCAGTTTAAGAATCAATTTAAGAAAGTTATAAATTGCAAAACACTGATTCACCCCCCCTTTCAGTGTTCATTGATTCCAACAAATGAGTTAGATAAGGTTGAAGGATGAATATGGATAATAGACTAAAGTTCATAGGATTGACAGTAAGATCACACTAGGATATGGAGTAAAGTTGAGATTAGGAAGGGGAGTGACTTTGAACAAGAAAGAAATAAAATGAGGGATGACAAAAATGACTCATTTAGCTTAGGATGTGAAGGAAAAAAGATCTGATGGGGGTTTTTTACTTGGAAGAATAAGGACTGCCTAGGGGATGAAGGGTATGGTCTCTAGAGTTTATATGAGGACAGATCCACCAAAAGACAAGGTTAACCCATTGAAGGCCAAGGCAAACCCATCGAAACAAGCCTTCTAAGAGATAAACAGATATGCCAACAAACTATGTAGCCCTGCTAGATGATGGACTGAATAGGATTAGGTGAATCCACCAAAAGACAAGGTGATCCCTCTGAAAGATGAACAAATTGGGATTAGGCAAATCCGCTAAAAGACAAGGTGGTCCCACCAAAAGATGGAGATGAATAGGGAAAGGAAATCCTACCAAATAGGTAGTGAATCTATCAAAATAATACCAGGCCCGCTAAAACATGGGGTAATCTAACCAAAACAATGGATGACTGATTAGCTGAATTGATTAAAATTTTGGCAAAAGATAATTGATATAAGAACAACAAATAGTAGGTTAGACACAAACTAAGAATACATGGGCTTATATTAGCCCAAATTTTTGAATGATTGAATTGGTATATTATGCTTGAAGACAATTAGATGCAAGCACAACCTAGTGATTATGTGGGTTTTTATTTGACTAGGCCCAAGCAATAAAACACCCTTCCAAAGTCAATAGAAAAAGGTCCAATGGCATAGGCACAATGATAATTGGATCACCTTTCCTCTTACCCTAAAGGTCTAAAAACCTTATTAGCCAAGGGATTTATATCTCACAAAGGGGCTACATGTTGATTATCTTTAGGGTACAATATGCATCCCTTGCACCAATCAAATAATGTCAAACACTGACTTCTAAAATAAAAATTATTTCTTGGTGGAGGTACTCCTAGGAACACCAGCGTGTGCATAGGACATGATACCCAAAGTGATCAAGAAAAGCAATCAGACCTAGTTCCTCCCTCCATTTTGTCTTGCATCACCAAGGAACACAAGGAAACTCTTACACAACATGCTCAGATTGAGCTACAAATTTTTCTCTCACCCCTTTATATAGCTCACTATGGAAACATGCTTGAGGGCAAACCATAAGCTGATGAAATCCCTAGGAATACGTCCTACTAAAATAAAAAAATGGATTCAACGTGTATTTATCTTGCACCTAAGGTCCATGAAGGAGAGGGGAGAGAATACACATACCCTATCTTAGGTAACACAAAACAAATGTGCAAGTGCACTAGATAGTCAAGAAGATGTTCTTTCCCGTAAGAAATCTAAATATTTTCTAAGCTAAAAATCATAAACATGAAAATTTCTAATAATTTGCCTTTGACAATGTCCTGTAGCAGATATATTAGTAGTTTTATGATTTTGTCTTTGACAATAAATGACAAGCTACAAAATAAATGGATTAGATACCCAAAAATCTCAATGATAACGATGTGTTAACCTAAGGGGGTTTGAAGCACCTGACCCAATAATAAGCTACGCCCCCAAATAATTTTTTTATATACAAAAAGATGAAGGAAATTTGCAAGAAAATTGACTTAAAACTTATTTTTATATGTAATTGCAAACCCACTGAATGATAGAGTGAATCTGCTAATTAATGTGTTACCTCGCTAGAAGATAGGTCAAATCTACCAAATTACACGATCTCGCAAGAAGACAAAGTGCTCGCACTAAAATATAAGTCAATCCCACCTGTTGTTTTTAAGACAATCCCCCTACTTTGTAGGACGAGCCTTCCAATGCACTTAATCCTGCTAGATGATAGCTCACACTTACAAAGGTAAGGGTCAAACCTGCCAAAATGTAACACACTTGGAAGATTATAAACTTCACTATGTTTTTGGCAATATCACTAGATTTTTATCAAACCCACCAAAATATGATATGGGATTTGAATTCGCAAACCCACCATAATATGAGCTGATACCATTGAAATGTAGACTGGACCCACCAAAATATGAAAAGAGGAGGATTCAAAGTTTTATTAATGCTCTTGCCAAAACATAGGCATACCTGCTAAAGTGGAGACACTCTTGCCAAACTACTACCTAGAGACATAAAAATGTTGAAAAACACTAAAATGATCAATTTGATCCTATGACATATGTCCCGTCGGGCGTGCCAAAATGTATGCATTGAAATTTGATCTCAAAAGGAATGCAAATAACTATAAAAAAACACTAAAAATCACATAAACAAAGCAACAATCGATATTATGCTAAAACGAGGCTAAACAAGCATATAATTTAACAAAATGAAATTATATCAAACCCCTAGTTAAGTAGATTTGCCCAAGATGTTCTATTGAATGTGTACTCACTCAAGATTTCAACAACATATCGATGCTCAAATAGAAAATGGGTGAGAGAGATAAAAATGGTTAAGTTTAGGATATATAAGATTGAATGGATGATTGAGATTGTTTGATAAATATCAAGGGTTAAGGATTGAGGAGAGAAATAAAGGAATTAAAAGTTCCTTTTGGGTACTTGAAGGGACAAGCCCATGTGCTTGTGTAAGAATGATGTCATGGGAGGAGTTGACTCCACTTAATCAAGGATTAAGTGTGTGCACATGCTTACTGCAGTGGATTGGGAGGAGATTAGAAGACAAGTGGAAAATGTAGGAGGATGTGACATGTGAGGGGTAAAATAAATAAATAAAAATTATTTATTTAATTTATTTGAAAGAAAGGGATAAAGGGTGGGTAAATAATTAAAGGTAATTGTTTGCCTCGGATTAATACTTAGGAAGACTAGAGGGAAATGGACAATATTAAATAAATAATACAGTATTATTAATTAATATGAATGATTGGGATTAGATGAAATAGAGGTAAATTGATCAAACACAAGCAATCAATTTTGGGTGTCTACAATAGGCACAAACTTAGCTTCTAGGTGCATGCTTATATGCCAATGTCTTTAATCTTAAAATATTTAACTAGGTGTATCCCTCACTCCCAAGTGTGCCAATGTACATGCCCATTTTCTTTCTTTATTTCTTGCGAAATGACTACATTTATTAGGTACATATTTCTACTTGACATGCATGTCTAAATAATAGTGTCAATAATATTGTCTCTCAAAGAAAAAATCACAATTTTGAATTAGATCCTTCTTTGTCACACATACCTTACTCCAAAGATGCACCTTTATATAGCAACATTTTATGATATTTTTGAAGTTAACATATCCAAATATGCATCTATACATTAGGTGTGTACCTATTAATGCCATAAAAAAAATTCATTGTATAGGTCTTCTCCCTAACGTGCACACACTTAAATTAGATCTTCTAATGTAAAAAAACACACCCTTGAAACTTGACAATTAATTTTTCTTTTGAAAATAAATAGACCACATTTATGAGGTACATGTCAAAGGCTCAAAATCACACACTCATTTTTAATTGAATTAAGAGAAAATAATTACAACAAACAAATTAGTTCAAAACAGTTAAGCGCACACTTTTGTATGTCTCCACATGAAATGCATCCTTTTGAATCGATATTATTTTTAATTTTTCTTGTTTAGGTAGATCATTAAACCCTTGGTGCACACTTATATGAAGATCTTCTAATTTCAACTATAATTTCTTGTTAAGGAAGGGCACCTTGGGTTCCTAAATGTGCGATTGAACTGTAATATATTTAAACACCACATTGAAGAGGATAAAAAACAACAAGGAGATATGATGGTTATAAATCAAAACAAAGCATTCAAAACACAAAGTAAAACCATTTATACTTTGCTATTTTTACCTTCTTCTTCGGATTGGGTTTGATGAAGTGAAGATGCACCCTTGTGCTCCACTTGTTTGGATTTGTCCTTCTTGATTGATGTGGATTGCTCTCCAAAATGCACAACAATATTGGATAGATATGGATGGAGGAGTGCTTGCAAATGGATGGAGGTTGTGGATAACTTATGGAGTTGGATTACTATTTACCTATAGTAGTAATGCACATGGATGGATTTCTAAACCCAGATTGGCAACATGAGATTGGACAAGATGAGATAAAAAATGAAGGGGAGAAGACCCCAATTTATAGATTGAAAGAGGGAGGAATGGACGGTTAAGATTGAAGATGAATTGAGGGTGGAGATTGAAGGAGAGGAAGCACATGGATTGAGGGGACATTAGAGGACAAGGTGTGGAGACAAAGCGATTTGCCATAAAGGCATTTCTTGTCTCTTCACTCCACAATGTACATGGAAAATATATCCCAAGTACATTGGGAATACAAGAAGGAATTAAAAATTCCTTGGGGGATGAACAAGAGAATTAAAAATTCTCAAATAATGGAGTGCATTAGGAAAAGGAATTTAAAATTCTATGGGAAGATGAGAGACATGGGGGAATCTAAGATTTTGAATTTCTTGAAATAACCCAATTAGGTGCATTTAAGGTTGGAAGGTGAGGAGGGGACAAGTGGGCTTAGTCATTTATGACTATTGGTTGAATTGGTGGCTAATCATGGAGATTAGCCAGTAGCAAATGATTAAGGAGGTGATTAGGTGGGCTAATGAGAGATTAGGAGACAAGTGGGATTTGTAGGAGGATTTGACAAGAGGAGAGAGAATGAGTGGAGGAATTAAAAATTAGAGAATAACGTTAAGTAGGCTTCTAGAAGAATTAATTAGGCTAATGAAAAATTAGAGAAAGTGATTTGTAGGAATCACATGGCTAAGTTAATTAATTGTCATTAATTAACTAATAAAAGGATTTAGAAGAAATAATTAATTTGAGAACTTTAGAAGAATAAGGAATACTTAATAAATTAATTAATTATTGGACTATAGTGACAGGATTAATTTAATTTAATTTAATTAATTCTAAGAAAAATAAAGTTAACATAGTTAAATTAATTAATTACGTAGAAAGGATATAGTTAATGGTTGAGTCTAGGTTAACAGTGATATGGTTAACTTGATAGGTGACTTTGCAAAGGTTGCAAGTAAACAATATGACAACTTAGTTGCAACCTAGACTCTAACCATTAACTATATTAACAAAACACTTTAACTAAACAATCATGATTTAGTAATCTAATTAATATTTTGCATAAGTAAAACTAACTAAATAGAAATAAAGAAAGAAAGGGAGAGTTACAATACCTCAAGTGGCCCTTGCTTGAGGAAATGAAATCTCCAAAAATAAAGGTACGCTAACTTAGAGTTTAACAAACATTGACTTATTCATGTTCATTAGTTCATAATAATTATTTGGTATGTGAAATAAGTGTTTTCCTAGTTTTCATAGCTAATTGAATAGAGGCTAAGGAAGGAGTTTAAAATATAGATTTCAAGAGGGTGTGAGTAGAATCAAAGTAGGTGTGAAGCACTAAGAATCAGAACACCAAGGTGAGGGTTAGGTGAGGGCAATATTGTATAGGGATATAATTTATGACACTACAATAACAATGACAATAATATTCATATTGTTAGGATAACCGGTGAACAACTGAGAGGGGGGGTGAATCAGTTGTTAACAAATTATATCAATCAAACCACTTTATAACCTTTAACCGGATCACATAAACATTAAGTACCAGAATAGTAGAAACAGATACCGGTAAGCAGTAAAACTTAATATTAAAACAGATAATCAACACATTGCAACTATACCACAAAACACCATGAATTGTACATGGAAAACCTAAAAAGGGAAAAACTACGGTGGGAAGCCTACCCACAGTCAGATGATACTTCTGTGAAAGTATGTGATACAGTGAGGAGCCTGCACATGCAAGAAGGCACGTTTCCTAGAGCGTATTGCTCATTACAAAAGAGTCTCATTCACAACGAAGAGGTTATAACCACCTCAAGATAAATGGACAACAATCCAAAATAATGAACTGCCAAAGATAGCATCTACCATGCCTGATTACAGTCTCAGTTAAGCTCAATACCAGAGGCCTTTGACCTCTTCCTTAATCCCAATTTGATCACCCTATGATTGACCAAATCTCCTTCGCATGTGATATTACATTTCACGACCATATACCATATCCTATAATCTACAAAGAGATCTTACATCAATTTATACCAACCCTAAGACCTAAACCAATTAGGTCAGCCACCTAAAAGATATTACAATAAGATCATTACATACATCCATATTACAATGATATGCCATGTCGGCTTGAGACCAAAAACAACAATAACCAATCCATAAATCATCCCAGTAAAGTGTAGAGAACACGTTAACATGATACCGGTCTATAACCTAGATAGGTACCAGACCTAATCTGGGTCCACCATGCCAAAGAAATGTCTTCAATCAGTTGAGGCACAGTCAAAGAACATCCTCAGCATCCTGAAATCCATCTAGAAGTCGCACCAACACCACTTATTCATTCTGCTAGGATTTCTCAATGAAAGCTCTACCGGTTAAACCTTAAACCCCTGTCGGTAAGGGTTTACATGAGTGTGTGATAGCATATAATTACCAAGTCAATACCAGCTGACCAAAACATGCTCCAGAAGCATGTAACATGTAAAGTCAAACATACTCCATTGATCCAAACATGTCGGAAGTGTCCAACAGATAGTCTCTTATGTCGATAACATGAGATCTTCTACTGGTAACCAAAACCTGTCTGCCTGTAACCAAAACCATAATATCTAGTGTTGACATCAATGACAAAACATCAATGCAACACATAATCAATTCATCCATATTTCCAACACATATCTACACAAAGAATATATAGTCAAATTTAGTCTACATCATACATGAATGTTTAACTGCTAAATTGATCAAAACCTCAAGAAGCATAAGAATTAGCTCAAGATGAATTGTCTTTAAAATACTATGAGAGTGTGGATCAGACTCTTTATTCAATGACAAGATTAAATCAAGGTTGTGTGGAGAGTCGAATAAGAATATTAATGAAGCATAACTCCATTATTCTTTAGACTCCTACAATTTTCTCTGCATTTATTTGATAAACGAAGTAAGTAAAGCTTCAACATGACTACATCCAAGTTAATGATCCTTTGATTGCTTCCACGCGAACATCAAGGCAAGTCTTCCTTTGGCTACAGGCTAAGAATGATCCTTTAAGCTACATGTTATTCCCTCAAGACAAGCATTCATTCCATATAAATCACCATTTATAACATATTGATAGTATATCAATCATAAAAATTTCACATAGCATATTCATATATTAACATGTTATATATATCAAAACTAGATGAAATTACAATTATAGAATAGTTAAAACATATAAGAAGTCTGATAAAACTAGTAGTAAGCAAGTAAAATCATGACAATTTGGGATTCATTACACCCCCCAACTTTGTCTTTTTCTTGTCCTTAAGCAAACTAGGGCCTAAGATTATATACCCTAAGACATCTATCTTGTAATCTATAATTCAATGACTCTTGAGATTTGTTGCAAGGAAAATCCATGATCCACTCCCATCATTATTTTTTCTTTGTCATATTGATCACCTACCTTCCCAACCAGTATGGCACTAGATAAAGTAGGAGAGGAGGGTGGAATCTAAGTGGAACCTAGGATTCTTTAGTATCCTTTAAGGGCTCAATGTACCTACGGGCTCTCAAGTTTAAGGTAATAAAATTATAAAGGGAGTGTGGATACCTCCTTTTAAGCTCTGGGGATAATTGTGTCCACTTGTTCTATCAGAGTACCAAGGTATTTCTCATACCTATTTCATGCATAAAGGTTTTAAACTTGTGATAATCTCATTCCCTTCATTCATGAATTTTCATGGCTACCTCTGGTTTATTGGTCATTTGAACCCATTCAACCATAATTTTATTGGGGTCATCTTACTTGGCTCTAACTATTAATGGATATGACTTTTCTCTCTCCTAATATACCTTGTGTAGTTCCCCTCTTTCTTGTTCTTTCCTTAGGTTCAATGTTAGTGATTTTAGTTGCATATCCCCCACATAAACCAAGGGATTCCAATTGGTATTATAGGGAGCTACCAAGTTGTTGAGATAAAACTCGTAAGTCTTATCTTGTCTTAGGGATTGCTCCAAAATATGCAATGAGAAATGACCTAGTTTTAATAATGGAGATGGATTCATTGATAAGTAACTAAATTATCTTTAAAAAATAGAAATTTAACTTTGTAAATACAATGCATACACTCTAGTAAGGGGTTGACAACTCCTAAGTTAATTGGCTAGATCAACCATCTTCTCAAGATTGGTAGTCAAGTTTTTGTCTTTTGTTTTTCTTTCAATTTTCCCTCATAACTGGCCTTGAGTACATTCTTTTCCTTTTCCCATTTTTCTTTGTGTCACTCAAATTTCAAATGTGCCCTCCACAAGGCAATACCAAGAGTGAGTGTGGTGAGAGGTGTTCACATATTTGTATCCTTAATAGTTGGGGGTTCCTTCTTTTGTAGTTCTACAATATCCAAATTGGCTAACCTTTTTAATCTTTTCCCTTTTTTGGTTGGAGTGTTAGTTCTATGTCCAACTCCTTCACTCTTTTCTTTAACCCTATCTCCCTTTTTATATATTTTGTCAGCTATTGTTATAAATATTTGATCTTTTTAAGAGCTTCCTTCAGCTCATTATTCTTTTCTTCTCCTTCCAGGGTATGCTCTGGACTAATAAAAATTTCATCCCCTACATTAGTTTCATCATTGTCACCATAATTTTCCATTGGGAGTATTATCTCTTATTGCTTATATTTTAGTGGCCCTTTTCTTTGCAATATAAGAGTCATCATCATCAGTTTCATGCTCAAGATCACATTGTTCTTGTCCCTTTTGTATATTATCCTAGTGGTTTCTTTTTAAGATGTCCTTTCATCCTCTATATTAGCCTCATGATCCCTAAACAAGTATTCCCTCTCAGCCAGTATCGAGATTTATAGTGTCTTCTTTAGGAGCTTCTTGTGTGGATATAGTTCATTTTCCTAAGAGATGACTAGAATGCCTCTTTGTCTTTTGTAGCTCCTAGAGCTTCCTTTTCTCTTTCTTCTTGGGATTGTTTCCTCGCTCTTGGGGTCTCAAACTTCCCTTTAATTTTCATTTTCACCCTCTTCTTGATACTTTCCTACACTCCTCTATAGATTTTTGCCTTTTTGAAACATGTTTCCTCCAACCCTCTATTTCTTAATTTTTTTATTGAAAAGGAGGCACATTCTTTCCTTTTTCTTGTTTCACATGGAGTTGGAGGTGTAGGTATTTGTGTTGAGGATGAAATATGATTTTTTCTAAAACTTGTGGGTATCTTTACTAATGCTACGAGCAAAATTGACATCTCATTATCATTGTTAAGTTCTTGATCCATTTCTTCCTTCTCTAGTTCCTTAGAGCTTTGGGTAGGTGAAGCAGGAGGTATTAGGTTGCCCTCATTATTTCCTGATGCATTTCCTATGAGGGCTTCATCCTCTTTTTCACCCATTGTTTGTTCTCCTTCAACCTTGACCCTATTAGAATCTTGAGCCCTATTATCTACATTTTTTGGAACGTTTCTTAAGAGCCTATTTTGAATGTTGTCCCACTCTTTAAATTCCTCCCATTTAATATTCATAAATTGGGAAAACAAGCTCCTTTTTATCAAAATAACAAGTAAATAATGATGGGATAAAGAAGAAAGTTCCCTCTTCTTCATATATTTAATATCCATTATAGTCAACATATGATGGAAGTAATTAGGTACATTGACTAACCTGTTGTGGTGAAGATGACTTATTAACTTGAAATGGATAATATAAATCAAGGAGTGTCTTCCATCATAGGTAAAATACTTGATTATCTAAGATGTCACTTATATCAATTTTTGAGTCAAATAAATCCATCTGGTGCCTTCAGTGGATGAGTCAAAAGTTTCATGTGGATGGAAAAAAAATTGTCTTGTTGTAACAATGTTCGTAGATGTTGGAAATTATTCTCCATTCTATGGAAGACCAATAACCTCAAAAATGGTAGCTTTTGATGCATCAAACCTCAACACTTTGACAATTGTTTCATTATTTTGGAAGGTTGCTACAAAATGCTATGCCATTTCATCAGTATACTTTGTTAAATGGCAGTAGTGTACCCACCCTACTCTCTTAAAAAATCATAGAGAATCAGCATCCGATAACAAAAAAGTGTGTTATATGGGCTCTCGCATAATAGGATCACCACCCATTTTGCCTCTATTCTTAGCTCTTAATTATGGTCTCTCCTTTCTTTGTGACTATAACCAAACTATTCTTCTTCTATCAATACTTTCTATATCACAATCTATAACTCAATTTATAATTAATTTCTCAACTTACCTAGTTCTACAACTTATTCTACCAACTTCCAAGTTTTCTCCTACCAATTCAAGTCTCTCTGCTCTCATATATGGGCAATTTTATGATTATAGTATTTGTAACTTTTTAACTCTTTTAACCAGGGTATAGACTTGCACAGATACTATCAGACTCTACTGAATAATCATGAAAATGATTTTGAAAGATTAGAGACAAAATTAATCATGAAAACTAGCCACCCACAAATTAAAGGTTTAATTCATCATCAGATTAAATTCAAAGCAATTAGGGGTACGAATTCTAGGAACTTAGATTGGATAATGATGATATGAATTTAAGTAAATGTATAAATACACATGCAAAGTTACCAAATTAATATAAAATCAATGTTGTAATAAAAGAGATTATGCAAAATATACCTTTGTGAGATCAACAAGATGATTTGAAGCATTTGCAATGAATTGGCAAGTAGGCAGCGTACATGGTACGAGAAGTGAGTGTAGTATGGGTGTTGTGGCTGATATGATTGATAGGATAGATGTGATGAAATTCAAAGAGGGAGAGATGTTGCGAGCTTCTTGTAATGACTCGTGGAATTTTCTTTAATTTAAGTGGCGAAAAGACTAACACATGTAGAAAGAAAAAAAGAAGCGTCATAGCGAATATGTGAATGGGTAAATTATTGCATGTAAATATGTGTTGTTTGTGGATGCATGTAACTAAAGAAAATCTACATAATGCATGAAAAGATAAAGTGGATGAATATGCACTAAAATTAGGTCTTAGTGGATATGTAATGTATTAGGTCTTGATTATTGTATGTCTCTAAATATTACCAAAAAGAAGGAAAAAATAAACAAAAATATGTGCAGTGTGTACATGTAAGGTGTTTGGAAAAAAAAAATAGATGTAATGGTTGCAGGTCAACCAAATGGCTCATCTGTAGTTGTGACTTGTGGATCAAATGTGATTGGCGGTATTGGAATTGCTTCATTGAATGGAGTGGATGGAAGTGGAGATTCAAATGTAGTGGATTGCAATGGAGAATGGGATAGAGTGGATGACAATGGTGGTGTAAATTGTTGGTGCAAGTGGACTAAAAAATTATCTTTATTAAGTGGTTTCTTATATAACTTGAGCCAATGTCCATTCACCATTAAAGAGAAATAAACTTAATCAATATTAATGAGCTGAAAAAATCCATTGAGAAACACTTGTTGAATATCATAGGGCCCTAACCAATATTTCTGAAGTTTCCCCTTATAGTCCTTGTACCTAGAATCATATAACAATGCCCATTCTCCCATATTAAACACTTTTTCCTTTATATATTTTGATAATGCAATTTAATACTGTACTTATAGACAATATCTACATGTTGAATGGATTTCATTTGCATCTCATTGAGTACATTCAGCTAATGCAGGCAATACTTATAAGCTTGAACAAAATTCATATCTAATTCCATTGTTATTCTTAATGTTATATATTCAAACTCAATAAGAAGGATTGCCTTCTTCCTATAGACAAGCTCATAGGGTATGAACCTTGTAGTTGTCTTCCACGTTGTCCTATATGCCCAAATTAATTTAAGGAATCTACTAGTCCAATCATCCCTGTGTACTTGAATTGTTTTGCTCAAAATGGCTTCAAGCTCTTTGTTGATCACCTATGCCTATCCATTGGATTATGGATGGTAGGGTATGGTCTTGTCTTGATCCTCAGGGGATATTTTGATTTGGTTGTAACCATTAAACACATATAAAAAAGAGAAATACCTTTAATAGCTAATAAATCTAAAACTTGATCAATAAAAGGCAATGAAAAGTGATCCTTTCTAGTGGTTGCATTTAATTCTCTATAGTCTACACATACTTTCCACTTGCCTCCTTTCTTTAGCACAATCACAAAGGGTAAAACCCATTCACTTTCTAATTGGGTTATATGAATCCTACATCAAGAAGCTTTTACAATTAAGCTTTCACTATCCTTGAGTTCTCAGTTCAATGTTTTATGTGGTTGCCTCACTAGTCTATAGACCTCTAATGTATATTCTATGCATGGATATGTTGGGTTTGATGCCTTTTATACCATGATAGTCCCATGCAAATTCTAAAGTATGGGATTGAAGCATCTATAATAGGTTGGCATGATAAGTGTTATGCCCTGCATACCTAACCCCTATTAGTTTCCTTGTGTTGAAAATATGGGTCCCTCTTTTGCTTTATGTTGCTTCATTTTTAGTTTTGTCTGCCAACCTTAGAACCTCAAACTCCCAAGGTCTCCTCTGTTTGTTTTTGCTTTGACCCACCCCGGAACCCTGGAGTCCCAAGTTTGGTCTCCTTTGTTTGTTTGTTTGTGCTCAACCCCGGAACCTTGGATCCTCGAAGTTCTAAAGTTGTGCCTTGTCTTTTCCTTTTTTTTTGTTGAAGCCTCGGAACTTCAAAGTCCTGAAGTCCTGAGTTCTTCACATGTTGTTTTGTCTTCTTGGAAATTCAGAGTCCTGAAGTCTCGAGTTCTTCGCGTGTTGTTTTTTCTTCTTGGAACTTCGAAGTCCTAAAGTCCCGAGGTTGTCTTGTTTAAAGACCCCAAAGTTCTGAGGTCATTTTGTTCTTGTTTACCCCAGAACTCCAGAACCCCTAAGTCCCAAGGTCCCTATTGTCTTCTACCTCAGAACCCCAGAGTCTCGAGGTCTCTTCTCTTTTTGTTGTTTGATGTCTATTTTTGCTTGCAACTCGGAGACCCGGGGTCCTATTTAGGGTGTTCATACGAATGAGGTTCGAGGGGCATAAATAGAGAGAATGAGTTTTTCAAAACTCATTTGTGCATTAAAATTTCAGAGCTCATGCCTTCGACCTCCTGACTCTGTGCCTTCATCCTCCCGTGTTTTCTTCCGTGTTCTTGGGTATCCTTCCTCACCAGGTTGGTGATTTTCTTTCTTTTCTTGCTGATTTTTAGTCTAGATATTCTTGTTTTATGAATTTTCTTATTTCTCTTTTTCGTTTTTGTCTTGTTTTTGGTTCTCCGTGTGCCCTAGTTTTTTTTACCCCGGAGTTCCGGGTTAGGTTGCTCTTCCCATACTTTGGAACCCCAAAGTTATGAGGTCGATATTGTTCCTTAGTGTATATCAAACCTGGAACCCTGGAGTTCCGGATTGATCTTATAAAGAGCAATACCCTGGAACCCAGAAGCCCAGATCCCTAGAGTTCCGGAATGCCTTTTGGGTGTCCTATTTATTTATCAAGCCTAGGACCCCAGAGTCCCGAAGTTAACCTCATATCTCAAACCTGAAACCTCAAAGTTCCAAACCATTTCAAGCCCGGAACCTCAGAACCTCATATTTTCGGACTTCATCTAGTTTACCCATCCCGGAACCCCGGAGTTCCAGAATTTATGTTTTAAAGCCTAGCTACCCCAGAACCCCGGAGCCCCGAGGTGGATGTAGTTTTTAATGTTTTCATACAATGGATTAATTCTTGGTTATTTCTTGTAGATTGAAGTGATTAGATGGACCCAACTCCCAGCAAGAGAGGTAAAGAGATAGACAAACTTCCTGTAACTATGAATTACCAGTACCATGGGCAAGTCTATGCATCAAAATTGGATGATCAGATCAAATGGGTCACAGACACTGAGGTAGGGCACATTGAAATTGAGGATATCAGAGCGCAATTAGAGAAGCCAAGGCTAGAGGCCCCATTGAGAAGGATTAAAAGATCAGGCCTAGTGGAGGCTACTATCTTCCCATAGTCGGTACAGGCCCCTGAATTTATCATGACAATTGATAATTTTTATGATCCTGATACCAGGAAATGCATAGATGCACAGGGTAAGACAGTAATTGATTTGTCTCTAGACATGTTAGGATTTGTGTTTGGGATCCCCACAAGAGATGAAATAGTCCTCTCTACTGAAGAAGAAGCCTTGGGAGTATGGAACATTAATGTGGTCTCAAACAAGAGGCACATGAATGAAAATTGGTTGGAAGAAGAGAGGAAAACAGGATTAAAGGCCACGGATATATTGACGGCAGATTTCAAAGAGCCTCAGAGGGATTTGATCATCACCTTCAAGCCAGACTGCAAGCATTTTCATCCCTGGATGTTCCAGTTTATGACTACCATCCTCATAGGGAAGCAGTATTTTGACTGGGCGCAAATCCTCTCAGATAATATATGCAAACAGATGAAAGAGGTCCACCAAACAAAGAAGTTATTTTTCACCTCCTACGTCATTTGGGTGGTTGCCCGAGTAGGTAAGTTTCCAAGCTTAAACATGGAGGGTCGACTTGCGGATGAAGAAGGCTAGAAGAAAGTTTGGGAATATTATTCCCAACTCCCTCTAAATAATGCAAAGGCACATTTTAAAAAAATCAATGATGCCTTCCTCTTCCCTATATTTATTAAATTAATAGGTGATACAGGGTACAGAATAAGGCTCGAAGCCATGGCAATCATTCAAGAATGGGCATGTTGGTTCATTCAAAATCAGTGCTCCACATACATAAGGGTCAATGGGTTCACAAGGAACCCGATGTTGTTGCCAAAGTGTTGTAACGATCGCATCATTTTGCTGGAGTATATCAGACAGTTGCTTGACCTTCAATCCCTCATGTCATCAAAACATAAGGCGAGAATCAATTTTTTCAGTTTCTATTGGGTATTTTTCTTATTCAAAAATCTAGGTGGCGAAGACGGCAGAGCAGGAACTCCAAGATTTGAACTTAAAAGAATTGGATTATTCTAGGGAGTACTATGATCCCTATGGAAAAATCAAGTTGGCCATGCCTAAGGCATATTGGGCGAACCTCCAAGACAGATTTGAAGTAAGGGAAAAGAATTATAATAGATTGTCTGTACCCCAAATTAGGGATTTTTAAATAGAGACTAATGTCCCTAAAGACCTGAGGGATGATGGAGATTTACTAGACTCTGCATACAAAGAGTGGGAAAATGATAAAAGGACCCTCTCCCCTATAAGGTGGTTTGCACGTGAAGATCTGAATATAGACAAAGTCTCCCAAGTGGTCACCAACAGGACCAAATAGTGGCTTAGTTTAAGGGTTAGGCAAAGTGCTTCAAAGGGGGAGCAGAAAGAGTCCACCTCAGGGGTGCCCCAATCAAGGGGTTATAAGGAATATTCTTGCAAAACAAGATCGAGCTCAAGGAAAAATACATTCACTGACCCGGATGAAGTAGTTGGGCCTGAAGATAGCATTGATGACTTAATGGCAAAGCTTCATGTGCAGATGAGAAAATCTGAATATTTGAAGAAGGTTGCAGACCTTGGAGTAGCAGATGGGCTAGGTGCAGTACCTCTAGCAAAGGTTCTTCTTGCAAGAACAATAATTGGGCAAACTCCAGGGGAAGGTGCTTAGGAGGAAGAAGAAGAAACAGAAATAGGTGAAGATGTGCCCACGCAGCCTCCTCCAATAGCTGCAACACAAGTTCTAGTTACCAATGCCCCTATGCCACCACCAATCAATACAACCACAGTGCCTCCCAAGACACAGGCATTTAGGCCTACCATCGAGAATGTAATTATCAGAAATATTGAATCAGACTCTAACCAAGAAGAGGAATAGACTAGGGAACAATAGTCACTTGGAGGGGAGAAAGAATGAAGTGAGGCAGAAGATTTACTGAATGAAAGATTAGTCTTAACCCCTAAAGACCAAGAAGACCTCCTTAAGGATATAGTTGTTGGGAAAGGTATGACAGAAACAGATAAGGAGGGAAGGACATTCGCAGAAGAGATCAGTGATAAGTTGGGAGAGTTGCACAAGAAACAATAGCTGAATGTTAACATTGCTCTCCAAACTAGTCTATCCCGCCAAGTGGCTTCGCCTCAAAATCCTAAACAGACAGAAGTAGAAGAGAAGACTGAAGTAGAAGAACAGGCATATGTCCATATTGTAACTGCTAACATAGTGTCACATGAAGGTGACAAGGATAAAGATGTACCACAATGGTTCGAATTCACTTTCGAGAAGAATAAGAGAAAAGTAGTGTTGCCTAAGGTTACACTACAACAAGAAATCGTGGAGGAACCAAGAAAGGTCACGAAACCTAAGGTTCTACATCATTTGTCAAGAATAGGTTTCGATGAAGTGGTTGTGTATATGGCAGTTCCACTTCACATAGAGGGTCAAGCCTCCCTGAAATACCAAGTATCTCAAGTAAAATTGGGCAAGCAAACAAAGTGGGGAGAGTTGGATACTTTGGAACTAGCCACCAGTGTCGTTAGGGGACAAATAGAGAAAGAACATACCTCTCATGCTGAGGTAAAGGCATAGCTGGAGTAGTATAAATAGCTACTGATAGAGATGGAAGAGCTATTAGATGCTTGCAGGAATTATAATCTACCGTCAACCTCATCACTCCCAGAGGGAGAGGTAAAAGCATTAATGGAAGTAAGACAGGTAGCTGCTACAACAAAGTCGTGGGCCTGAATAAATGCCTCAAAAATTATATTGTTTTTGTAAAATAGTATGAAGGAGTATAAGGAGGTAGTATAGGTAGGAGGAGCATTAGCCTCTTCTTCTCAGCAATGGGAGAGAAAGCTCAAAATCTTTAGTAAACAGTTCTAAATATTAAGTAAATTTTTGCACCTAGGAGAGGAGGTAATAAGAGAGGAAGACCTCTTGGGTGGTGATAGTTGTAAGAACTTGTAATCCTATGCATACATTTTGGAACTGAAGATCGAGATGCTTTAGCAGTATGTGAAGGATGTGGTAGACATTCGAGTTCCTCTCCTCAAGGTAGTTTTAAAATGTGAGGATTTTTTAAAGCATCTACTCAGAATTTTTGGATTAGGGATAACTAATACAGGGGTTATGGAGGAAGAGCAAGTATTGAGTCAATGGGATGCATATGAGGCCCACCATTTGGGACCTCCAACTCATTTTGATGTCGCACTGATGGACAGATATACTTAATTACACAATGTCAAGAGGCAACAGAAATAATAGGGGAGTTGGAGAAGAAAAGAGAGAAGGCAGAGGAAATTTTGAAAAAGTATAAATTTAGAATCAAGCATGTTGTTGATCCTCCTGCTAAAGAATTTGCATGTATCATTAATTACAAATCATAAAAAGAAGTAGCAAATGAACCTACGGTTACTAAAGATAGAAGGATTTATGAGAGGATATTTTGCATGACTTCTCCACTGGCACTCCGACGGAAACTCCAACTCATGTTCTAGTTTTGAACAAAATTTTGCATGACTATGAAAGCCTGGCTCATCCAACATGCTCTTTGTAGTGCTCACTGAACCTCTGTTTCGTAGTAGTTAACTAGAGTCTAGAGGTAGAAAGTTGCAAGTTAACTGTGACTCCTAGTTTTGAGTTCTTAATTTAGATTAGGTTTATTTCCTAGAAAGTAGGGTAGAAAACTCTATAAATTGAGAAGTTTGATTCATTTGTAAGGGTCCACAAATTGATGATTTGAGGCCCAATTAGAAATTTTAGACTATTTTGTAGATTGTTATGAACTTCAGTTATTTTTGTTATACATTCTTTGAAATTAATACAAGAAGCGGCTTATAGATTGCCTTATCTATGCATATGTTCTATGAGTTTGTTTTGTGTGATCCATTAATGTCTATTGTCTAAAATTAGCAATGTGTTCTAATCTTCTGTTTATTGCTTTATGATTCATGTTGCGCACGTAAGTGGTGTATGAGAACTACTGTGATAGGCAATTATTGTGGTGATATTATTTCCATAGGTCTATGAGGTTGTTGACTTTGCAGGTTTACTAGAGGTCTGTTGTTGAATGCTGATTTAGATAATATTTGATAATCTTTTGGATTGCAGGGTACTAATTAAGTAGTTCATTAAGTTGTCATTGTTATTTTCTTGTTTCCCTATCTTTTGCAGTTTATTTCCAAAAGAATCTTAAAACCATAAAAATATAAAAAAAAGAGGAAGTTAAGCCATTAATGATCAACGGGATCTAGTTTCAACCAGCAAGCCCCTTAATAGGTACAACCACATCAACCATTGGGCTCCCCATCACCGTCAAGACCCGACTATAGAGACCTTGGAGTGATCAATTCCCCAGAACTTGTTACTTTTTAGGACAGGTGGTGAGTGTTCACATTGGCTACCTAACTGTTGGCGAGTGTGTCAAAACAGACTTCAACACTAAGTTGTGGTCAATTAATTGTTGATGTTAGGAATTTTACCTAGAGATACTTTGTTAGGACTGGATCTTGTCATGATTGAGGTAATATCTAATCCAAAAATATTGAAGCTACAATCATGCAGAAAAAAGTCATAAAACATCTATGGAGTATATGAATATGTATTATTCAAAAGACAATGCTATGGACGGGTCAAACAAGATAAAAAAAAAACCCTCTTGTTGTAGATCCAACCCATAAGAGTTTTGTTTGAGTTGAGAAAGAACAACATCTTCATCTTGTATGTCCACCATGGGGTTCCTTTATATTGTCAGAAGTGTCTACAAGCAATATTATTCTTCTCCTTCCAACACAAGCCATATGGATTGTTCTAAATAAACATGAGGATGAGTTGAAGGGTAGAGTACTAATTTCTTAGTTATATTCCCAATGGAGATAGTCATATTACCTGATATGTAGCCAATAAAAGTATTAGCAGTGGCCAACCAAGGCCACCCAAGAATCCATGGGTAGTCTCCCAAACTAGCCTTAGGTTGTAAAACCATAAAGTCAATAGGGTACTCCCATGAATACAAGGTTATAACCAAATTTTTAATTACTCATTTTGGCTTTCCAGTGGATTTATATACTAACTATAATACTATTGGTTTTGGCCTTATATTTACTAGTCACAAGTCATTCATAGTCTCCTTTGTCATGACATTGATTCTTGCACCAAGATCAATCAATGTGTTTTTCATAAGAGTCCCATTAAAATTCACATCAACAATAGGACTAGGTAGGTTTGAATACTTGGGTACTACTAGAGTTCCCAAAATGATATCAATAAGTTGTCCTATAATGTAGATAGTTTGTGGGTCCTTTTTCTTTTTGTCCGGGCATTTAAGACACAATTATTTAATGATATTTATATAAATTGGAACATCCTTGATAGCTTGAATACGAGGATTTTTTACAAACACATTTTAAATTGTCCAAGAAGGTCAAACTTAGGCTCAACATGATATTTTTATGTGGCCAACCTCTCTTGAAAGAGGAGTTCCTTGTTTGAAATTCCAATGAGTCTATTCAGGTGGTTCATTGTCAGTGATGTCTATTGTTGGTTATTCATCAGATAAATCTATGATTTGGAGAGATGTAGGACTAGCAATAGTCTTTCTTGAATCAATATGGATATCATTTATTTCAATTATATATGTATAATATTGTGTTGCCTCATTAGATTAAGCCTATTGGATAGCCTTATTGTTAGCATTAGATGTAGGTTGATAAGGCAATTGTGTCACTCCTACGTGTAAGGGTAGGCATAATAGTTGGTTACTAAATAAGCTCACTAGGCATAAGCTAAAGTTGTTGGGACAAGGGTTGTTATTATTACGGGTAGGAAATATTGGACTATTGTCCCAGTTGGTTCCCATGCCATAATTGAGACCATGGGTTTAGAGAGTTTTGCCACTTATTATACCTTGGAAATTGGTACTAGGATTAAGGTGGCCAATCTCCTTGTTGTGGCATCTATTTTGATGCATTACCTTGCCATTGTTTGTTAGGCATGTTATTCTAGGGTTGGTCATTCCAATTTGTAGCATTTTGTGTGACCCCGGGAAATAAAGTATTATAATACAATGGGTCTAGTGGCATACCTTGCTTTTGTTGACATGCCTTATGATGAGTTAGGTGTTGAACCCAAGATAGGACTGAGAGGGGGGCGTGAATCAATCCAAAACAAAAATTAAATGCAACACATAAACAATTAAAATTCAACACACATCCAACACATGAACACCAAGATTTAGATGTGGAAAACCCAAACAAGTAACACCACGGTGAGAACCTATCCACAAGAATATATCTACTATGAATAGAATTGAGTAAAAATGGGATCTCACCAGTGCTTTGGACTTGTACACCAAAGCTAACTGCTCATGGGGAAAGATACAAAGAGGACTTGCAAAACTTGAAGCTAACTATACTCAGGGCAAGATACAAAAAAATAATCTCAAAAGAAGGATCTCTTGATCATGAAGCTATCCTTGAACTCTGCATCAAGCGACCAACATCAACACACACACAACTCTGATCTCATTTGCCAATACTTTGTCTCAACTCTCTATCACAATCTTAGCACAACTTGCATATCATTTGAACAAAACTCTTCTTCTGCTCTTCATCAAACCTCTGATCTTCACTATTCACCACATCTACTCTCACTCACATCTCATGCTCACGCACTTAACTCAATCACACTCATTCTTATATACAGGATAGATCATCAAAGCTTAAACCAAATCAACTCGAATCAAAATATACATTATCAATGAAAATAACACACATTGATCCACTCCAGGATAAAGAGAGGACCAAAACACATCTTTGAAATATTAATTCACTGATCCCCAATCATCGAAACATAACTAGAAACATATCCACACACTGTAACTATATAAGTAAATACAGGTTAAAACATGTACTCTTCAATGCAAATATCTCAAATCTGGATCTTCACACGCTACGATGAGACTAATAACATATCAACCATGCTTCCACAGAGCATATTCAAACCTAAGGATAGGTAAAACATAGAATCTCATAACCAAAAATGATCAATATCACAACACCCAGAGAACACAAGGATGTTTTCAGACCACAAAACCATCATAATTGTAACATCCTAAATTATACTCCCTTGCAATTTTTTCCTCATTCGGGCCATCACCTTGGCGTTTCTATCCTAAGGCCTAATTGGAGACTTGATTATGCTTGTACCATGCATATTTGTCATATTTCTGACCTTGCACTTCATTCCCCTAAATTTTCTAGTGCCTAATTGGTCAAAATTAGGGCACTAGTGCCCTAGTCCCCTCAGGACCAGTGCACCCAATGCCCTGGTCCTCCTAATTAGGACCCATTTTTAGGCCCCTTAATGGTCACAAGATTTGGGCGGGAATCCTGACCTCCTGTCTACTCATATCAAAAAAATTAGTTGTTTTCTAATGGGTAAGTATAAAGGAGGTCTACCCCTCTCATTTGATCATTTGACAATTATGTTGATCAATCAATTCAAGCAATCAAGTATTCAAGTTCAAGTGAGTAAGCAATCAGTCTTCTTTCAAGCATTGGAGCAGAGATGGGTGAAGATTCAATCATTAGAGTTGACATTCATGTTCTATGTTATTTAAGACTTTATGAAACCCTAATTCCATGTGGAGACAAACAAAACTTCACAAGGATGTATAGCATTTGTATTTCAATCATTATTCAGCATCTCCCTCAAAAGGAGAACATTTCTATTACTACAATTTAATCATATTTCATTTCTATTTCATGCTTAATTCCAAAACTAGGGTCTAACCTAAGGAAAACCCCTATTCCCAACCTATTTCCCTTCTCTACTATGTGTGGGACCAGGTATGGAGATATGATCTTTAAATTGGCTTTATTTATAGTGATGAATCGATCCCCCATTATAGTGTGAAAAGTTTTGAGGACTAGAGTGACTGTCGCTACGGGCCCAATGAATCGGGAGCTCCTTTTGGGAACATATCCAAATACATTAAGAGTCCTCCGTTCTAGGTTTGCAGCTCAATCTGATGATTGTAACTCATTGTTTATGCATTTTTGCATCAATTCCAATATATTTACCTTAATTTTAGCATTTTTACAATTCAACTTAAAAGAGAGCAGTCTGATCAAATCTAGTAAATCCAATAGAATTCTCAACCCTTAGCCTTACTGGTTTGTGGCTAGATCCATTGGGTTTACCTCCCTCTTTAATGTATTGGTCCCCAAGTAAAATTTAGCGGTATTTCATCCTTCCATGGTGGAAACCCTAATTTTTCACCAAAATAATAACAATGATACCAAAACTATATCCAATGAAGATAATAATAATACTCAACACCAACAACAGATTTCAGACCCAAGCACTTCCAGAACAACTAACAAATCAACTACACCAATAACATAGCAAGATACCTCTACACCATAGACATTTCAAACCATTCTGAAACAACAAATTTGACATCAATGACAACCACAACAAAATATCAATACATACTTTCAACAATATCCCCCTTTGTCATTGATGGTAATACTTGATAACATTTGATAATACCTTTGATAATACCTACACCTCATCCTGCAACCAAAACACCAAAACTAAAAGAAAGAATAATACTGCTCAATATCTCTCTAAAAATCAATCTCTCCCTAAACTAACAACTCAATCTCAAAATCAACAACTCAATCTCTAAACCAAATTCAATCTCAGAACCAACAACTCAATCTCTCCCCCTTTTCCATCAAGGACAAGGTCACAACACAACTGCACACCACTGATCCCCCTAAGAGCAACCACAACATCAATCTAGCAAAAAAAATAGGCATGAAAACTCTCCCTAGAAAGATGCATCACCAAAATGCACCTATCTAGAAGGAGGGGCAATGACCCCAAGCTTCTCTCATATAAACTCAAATGTATCCTTGTTGGTAAACAAATTTGTTGCTTTAAGTAATCTTCTTGAAGAACCCTGTTTTGCCCTATAATCAGCAACAAAATATTCACAACAGTTGAAGAATTGTAGAAAAATAGCAATTCATCTTTGCGTTTGAGAGGGGTAGCTCCCTCGTATGATGGGGTATATGGATTTTCTAAGATTTAAAGAGCAACATGTATAATCAAAACTGATAGAGAAATAAGATATAAACTTATCAATTTTTAAATTCCACACATCCAAGTTAAGATACCAAAACTTGAAATGATAATATTCTTCACATGCAATGTTAAAGGATAGCAAATGGTTATCATTGATAAGACATAATAATATTAACAATAACACTTGAGATTAATTGAACACACATCCAAAACATTTCTCTATTGTTTTCTTGCTTGAATAGTACTATTCGATTCATTCATACAATGCCTTGCAAAAAAGTGGAACCCCTTGATTGAATTTAAATGAGGTATATATAGGTGAGATTAGTAACCACCTAAGGTAACTACCTTAACCACCTTCATAACTACCTAGAATAACTAACTCACTTTAAGTGTAACAACTTGAAATAACTAACTCATCTAGAATAATAGTTACTTAAAGTAACTACCCAAGTTGAGCACTTAAAATAACTACCTCATAAGAAAGAGTTAGGATAAACCTACCTTTATAATAAAAGAGATGAAGATAAGGCTTGAATAAGAAAACTTGATCATGAAAGTAGTTTACAAATAAAAACCAAAAACATGATTCAAATTACAAACATAGAAGAAAAATGATAACTATACAATATGCATCACTACATTTATTCTATGCCTGCCAAGGGTGCCATTGATGGAGTTGTTGATTCTGGAAACTGATTCTGTCGACTGGATTCTTTGTCTTTGAACATTTTGAAAAGTTTGATGGTTGGAGTAACGGACTTCCCTTTAGGAATAAAGATGTTAGCTATCCTCATCTTCTAGCTCTTTAGGTTCTTGTAGATGTTGCTCAACTCTAACATCATACTCAGTATTTGAGGAATAGAACTCTTCAAGAAAGTGTAGGTATCAATCAATTTGTCCATAGTATTTTCATTGAATACTTCTCTATTAAAGAGTTGTTGATCATCCATGTTTTGAAAATCATTTTGTAACACTTGTGAGTCTTCCATTAATGATGTACTTGGGAGGAGGGCGGTGAGATGATTTTGAAGTTTTGCACACACTTGATCACAAGCAAGTATAAGTTTTTCTTGCTCTATTGAAACTTGGTTGATAAGTACCAACTTCC
This sequence comes from Cryptomeria japonica, assembly GCF_030272615.1. NCBI lineage: Eukaryota > Viridiplantae > Streptophyta > Pinopsida > Cupressales > Cupressaceae > Cryptomeria > Cryptomeria japonica. Next base: position 417,789,841 of record NC_081410.1, read on the forward strand.
AACCTATACTTTCTATTCAGATCTCTAAGTAATTCTCCTCTGCATTAGGTAGGATTTTCTCCGCTACAAGGGTGTTGACATTAATCTCTATCATCTTCCTGAAATCATTCATGATCTCTTTCCAAGCTACTTATTATTTTCTAACACTTTTCATGTCCTTTTCAATAGTTTCTTTCTTGATTAAGGCCTCATCACAAACAGCTTTCGCCTTAACAAAGAAATCGGATGCAATGATTTTGACTTTCTCCACCCAAATTTTAGCCACTTTCCCATAAACTTGATATTTTTGAAGACTATCAATAACACCTTTTTCAACTTCTCCTTCTGGTCCCAAGACAACTGGTTGGTGTGTAACATTGAGTGGCATGGTAGAAGTGTCAACTATGGACTTAAAGTAGGAGGAAATATTTTGCACTTGAAGTTTGAGTTGATCCTTTGACTACTTTTCTTTCTCAGTTCTCTCCACTAACCTTGCAACTACAACATTGAAATTTTGTATGTTAGCTTCATGAGTAGATGAACCCATATCAATTCTTGTCATAACAAAATCTGCATGGGTGGCTTCCTTTACATCTTTTTCAGAGATGGGTCGAGCTATCTGTAGACACATTTCCTAAATTCAAATCAATCTTTATTCTTGAAGTCACTTTGATTTTCTTTATCTTCTCAGGTCTCCTAAAAACATCAGATATAGTGTTGAATTTAGGAACCACTAATTACTCCAATTTTCTCTTTTTCAATAGGCTTTGTTCCAACAATGGGAGGGAAAGTCTTTTTGAGGGCTCTTGTACATTACTTTGTTGCTTAGGTACTAATGAAGTTGCTTCCTCTCTAACTTCTTCTATTTGATCAACTGGATTTCTTGGGAAAGAAGGCTCCATAATTGAAGTAGGATGTGGTACTTCATGATGAGGATATTCAATGAGGATTGAAGGTGACATAGTTGGTATACCTTCATCAAACCTTGGATCATCCAAGACTTCTACTGGGTCTTCATCTTTCTCTTCTCTTGAAGTAGAATTTTCTTATTTGTCTTTTGCTCTTTATTTCTTCTTATTTTGTCTAGGCTTATCTCCACATGTGTTTTGGAGATTGTTTCTTCTTAGAGGATCTTCATCTCCACCATTTCCTTAATATTTCTAGTGAGAAAGAGTATCCGCAGCTAGTGTATGAGAAGGAACTGATGAAGTAGAATTGTCTTAATGGTTACTTCTCCTTGGTGTCTCCTTTCTACTTGTTGGCCTTGTAGCAGTCATTTGTGCTATCCTCTTTTAGACCCAAACTTCTGACTTCTTGATCACGAAACTAGTTCTTTCTCTGACATCTCTGACCTTTGGATCTACCCAATTAATAGCAGAAAGAGGTTGAGCCTGGATCTTCTCAAAATAAAAGGGATCAATCAGATTTGATTCATCATCTTCAATACCTTCAATGATCCATTCCATCTTGAAATCAAAGATTTGTTTCAAGGTGAATCTCATCCAATCTCTTTTCCTAACTTCAAATTCATCCTCACAATCTTCTTAGAAGTCTTCAATATTTGGGAAATGGAGGTACTTGAGACCAATTATCAAATTATTATTGACATATCCTTTACTATCAAAGGGGAATCTCATCTGGTAGGTGTACAAATTTATTTTGGCTAGAGCCCTTTCCACATCTTCTGCTTTTGAGCTGGACTCACATTTATAATGACCAAAGCAAATAGGGAAGGCAGCTCCTTTATTCTTCCTATCTCTGCATTTCTTTTGGACTGACACGAGCTATCTACAAAGCTTGATCAAGAAGAGATTATCATCTACATACCTTGGAAACCTATAAGGATAGCCATCGAATCCTACTACTCGAAGGTAGGTGAATTTTGGAAATTGAATGAAGTAACTTTCATACTTCTTTATCAATGTTGTTGCTTATTTGGATATTCTGATAGTTGTATTTCCTTGAAGTAACCTCATTGTCAACATTGTAAAGGAATCATTCACTCGTCTGAAATGTATGAAACTCTCCTCTAACTACAGTTGCTTGTAGTAGTTGTAGATCTATGTTTCCTGATTCAAAACACCAGTTGTACTCAATCCTGGCCATGACCTTAAATTAGCAATTACATATATCAAATAGGAAGACATGTGAAAGTGTTGACTCATCTTGAAATGGATCAACTGATTATGTATGCAATCACTAATAAGATGGCCCCAATCAATGAATTATTTTCTGGTTGGTATGATTGTGATGAAAAGGTACATCCACATTTCGAATTCAGTAGAATCGGGGCTACCCGTTACTTTGTGGAGTAGGACTATCAAATGAAAGATCTCTTTAATAAAAAGAGATCGGTGAAGCATCTTGGGAAGCTAAGAGTTTCCTTCTCCAGATGTCACCATCCATTCTTTGTCTAAGTTATTCAAGCATTTATGTTAGAACATAATGTTATTAGGGATCACATCCTTATAACATTATTTATAATGTTCTAATATAAGGTTATAAAACCTTATATATTATATGCTTTATAAGAATATCCCATTTAAAATAATTATAATCTAATAACTATTAGATTATTAATTATTTATGAGTGGGGGTTATTGAAAAGGTGTGACTAGTTAAGTCACCCTTCCTCCTATATTTAAGGAGGTTCTCTCTCTTTTGAGAGGGGTGAGAATTTGGAGCTTTATGGTGAGTTGTATCACTATGCATATGAGGTATTATTGGCCATGTGGAAGTATTGGAGGAGTGTCCCCAGGTTCATGTCTATTTTATGATAGACTATATTTACAAGTGTTTTAATTAAATGATGCTTTATGGGGTTTTTTACCCGAAAGGGTTTTCCCCATGTATATCTTGTGTAATGTGTACATTTTGCATGTATGTTTCATAGTTCATTTACTTTATAATCTTGTTTATAATGATTAGTATCCTAAGATCCTAATTTCTAACATGGTATCAAAGCCTATTAGGCTATACTAATCATTTTTACAAATTATTCTAGAAGATATATAGAACTTGATGGGAAAATTCCTTATGCTCAATCAACATGTATGTTATATCATTAAGTAATTTCAAAATACTCGTAAAATAAAGCTTCCACATTCAAGTAAGTATACTCTGTGAGCCTACCTTGAGCCTAGTTTGAAAAGGTGTACAACCATTTAATTATTTTACATTAAATAAGGACAAATTTGAGATTTTTTTTTTGAAATAAATGATAACTAAAAATGTCCTTGTTAGTAAAAAAAAACTATGATCAAATAACTTTAAATATTATATTTGTATTGATAAATACTAGTCAACAATAATTCTCAAAATTAATTTTAAATTTTCCAAATCAAATTCATATTAAGTAACTAATTGGTAATTCGTAAACCTTTTAGTAAATTACATCATGAACTTATAAATTTTTTTTGTATAATATCTTGAAATTAAATAAATATTTAAAATTATACATTATTTTAAATATCATGCTTAGACTTGTATAAAAAAAATAACTCATATAAGCCTCATAAGAAGACCTTCTACTTTTCATTATCATATTTCTTTATTCTCCATACTCCTCATTTAAAATGAAAGACTTGTCCTTGTATGAAAGGTTAAGGAGGGCAAAATGGGTCACAACCCTTCACATATAATGTCATCGTTGTACATAAAGAACCAGACCTCCTTTCAATACATTATCTCTCTTCTAAATATGATTTGCTACTCCATAGGGACATCAAACATAACTCTTGGAGACATCCCATCCACTTGCAATGTATAAGAAGGCGTCAAACATATTCAACCAGGGGAGGGGTTTTTGGGCACATATAAGGCATTCAGATCAAGCCTTAGATTTTATAGTTGTCGCTGCACAATCTTAGGAGATTGTTTAAACAAAATAGTACCACCATAATACTGCAGAAGTAATAAGGATGAATCTAAAACAGTGATCCAACATCGCATAAGTATAAACTATAAAGCCAAATATCTGAAACAACAGTGATTTGATATCAGATCAGATCGATTAGCAGAAGTATAATTCACATAAATTATAAAGAAGATATCAGGACAGCGTATACTCTCAGACATATCACTATAAGTGATGTTATTTTATACCTTGCATAAAGACATATAAGGAACATTAGACCTTGGAGAGGCTATTATGATTATTATAATAAAGCAAGATAAGTTCTAACTTTGTTACTATTCTTAAGATTTTGAGTTAAAAGAAAAGAAATGGGACTCAGACTCAGCAAGGTCAAATCGAACTCGGATTCGGGACTTAGAGTTAGACTTAGCTTCAGACTCGAGGAAAGTGAAAAACTCAAGAAATTTAGAGATTTTTAAATATTTAAAACTTGTTTCGTGCACCCCTTCTAAGCATATAAATTGGCCTGATGGTATCTAGAAGCAAGCCAATATACTTGAGGTCTCCTTGTCATTTTTATGGGAATATCTCAAACTACATTTTGATAGGGTAATTTTTGGTATCCATTGTCATTATCATATAATTTGTCTACCTATGACATTTCCCATCTACTTTCAATATTTAAAAAAATACAATAAATAAAAGGAAGTCTTCATATATATTTAAGACCCATTGAATGATTTTTGAATCTTCAAACAACTAACTTTACTTTAATGTGCCACATGCCCCTCAAGTGGCCCTCCCAAAGTACCTGTTATTATTTATATTAGTCCTTTAAGTGCATCACAAAAAGTCACATATGAACTAGTAGGAATAAAGGAAGGAACATCATGAATTATCTTAAATTTTTTTTTTAGTATTTGATGAAGGATATGCATTATATTAACATTGAGGATATTCCTACTTGTACTATGTTTGATGTACGAATGATTTACTATCAAATTATCACAATGATCATCTATAGATAGAGGATAAAATATTTACCAATGAAATATAAATGTTATTAAATATTCATAAGTAAATTTAAAAATTTCTCATTATCATCCTATTTTGGAGATCCAAGTGATTTATTATTCTATTCTATATTTGATCCATTTTCTTTTCAATCATACTATTTATAATGGGTGACTATCGCCCTTATAAACTATCTGGGGAGCAAACCTAGAAAGGATAGCTCACCCATTGCCTAATTTTTTATGGATCACTACTATATGTAGTAACATGACTATTTTTTGTATTTTTAAACAAGACAACAAATTTCCTATTCTCATGAAAATATATGTTGATCTCCTTTCTACTAATCATTGGACTATAATTTTATAAGGAATATTATATGATCTTTGGCAAATGACAAAAATAATATTGTGTTCTTTCTTTGCACCAAAGATCAAGTTTAATTGATTACTATGTTACTAACTATATTGTTTCTTTTATGACAAGGTTATGTGTTATTATGCAAATTGGTGCAAGTGTTATTATATGGATGATGCAATACTTTAATGAGAAGACTATCTTCTATCTGTCTTTGAATCAAATGGGCAAAATATGAATATAGCTCTTGAAGAATCAATATGGCCTTGAAGATTTATGGAAGAGTTCCATTTGGATACATATGAAAGTACCATATTACTTGAAGTTACTTTACTCTTTCTAGAGAATTTCATTTCTAAAGATCAAAATGAACATTGAAGATCATGGGCACCTCGCTCAAGTGAAAGCATTCTATAATAAAGGCACCTTGAAGATCATGGGCACCTCACTCAAGTGAAAATATTCTATAATAAAGGCACCTTGAAGATCATGGGCACCTCACTCAAGTGAAATAATTCTATAATAAAGACACTTTAAAGATCATGAGCACATACTATATATTATAATTTTAGCCATCATTTTGAAATCCTGTATGCAGTGATTGGCTTTGAGGTGATGCCATTAAGGGGAAGTGTACATGACACCACCTAGTGGCTAAATCCTAGATTTAAGACCTAATAGGCATAAGACCTTTAGGAATTATATGCTCCAAATTCAATAATGCATGGCCTTAGGTGATGCCATTGAGGGGGAGTGTGCATGCCAATGACACCACCTAGTGGCTAAATCCTAGTTTTTAAATCCTACGGGTAGGCATATGTCCTAATAGGTATGAAATAAGACCTATATAGGCATTAGTAAGTCCTTTAAGCCTGCAGATAGGCATATGTAAGTCCTTTTTGTTTTTAATTACTGCAGGTAGGCATTAGTAAGTCCTATAGGCACATTTGTGTGCAAGTCCTACGTGCATTTGTAAATTCTTCTCCTTGTAAATCTTCCACTTGTAAAAGCATTGTATTAAGACCTACGGGCACTATGTAATGAACCTGGGGAGAGGCTAATTTGAGGGGACCGCGGCTCCAATATAATTTTTTAAGACCTCACAGCATCATTTTTAAAACACTGGGATTATAAATTATGACAAGATGACTTTCATGTAGTCTGGAATGCATGATCTTCATGTTGGCATATATTTGTGTCCCTATTTATTATTGTCAAAGAAGACCTACGTTACTGGGGTGCTTCATTTTTTCTTCTATGGAAATTGACATGTGATCCCCTATTAACATTAACGGGGAGTGTTAGAACATAATGTTATTAGGGATCACATCCTTATAACATTTATATATAATGTTCTAATATAAGGTTATAAAACCTTATATATTATATGCTTTATAAGCATATCCCATTTAAAATAATTATAATCTAATAACTATTAGATTATTAATTATTTATCAATGGGGGTTATTGAAAAGGTGTGACTAGTTAAGTCACCCTTCCTCCTATATTTAAGGAGGTTCTCTCTCTTTTGAGAGGGGTGAGAATTTGGAGCTTTATGGTGAGTTGTATCACTATGCATATGAGGTATTATTGGCCATGTGGAAGTATTGGAGGAGTGTCCCCAGGTTCATGTCTATTTTATGATAGACTATATTTATAAGTGTTTTAATTAAATGATGCTTTATGGGGTTTTTTACCCGAAAGGGTTTTCCCCATGTATATCTTGTGTAATGTGTACATTTTGCATGTATGTTTCATATTTCATTTACTTTATAATCTTGTTTATAATGATTAGTATCCTAAGATCCTAAATTCTAACAATTTACTTTTGTTGTCACTGAATTGCCTGTAAACCTTTTGCTTATCAATGTAAGTGAATTTTTCCTTGTATGACAATCAGAGAATGATGACGATGATAATTACATATTTCTTAGCCATTAGGCGCCCATCAACAGTCCTTATTTCTCTATCATCGGGGTTATATCATCTTGCACATTCTACCACCAATTCTAGACATTGCACCGCTATGGTGAAACAAAATGCATCAACCAACCCACTATCAGCTATCCTGTGGGCCAATTTCAATCTATCTCCTTTTGTCAATGATTTTTAGATATCATGCAAGTTAATGTATCCTATTTTGGTGTCAATAACCTCGGGAAGCATAGTGTCAATCACTGGAGCATATTCATATTCCTACACTTTATACTTCATGATGACACTTTCACAAGTTCGACACTGAAATCTTCTTTACAATTCAAGTATGCAGTGTGATTTACAGCCACCGAGAGAAAATAACCATAATAGCTTTTCTTGAAATTTACCCAAGATGGCCACCACGAGAATGAATATTTGTTTGAAGGCTCCTAAAGTCTTTCAACACATCTATCTTCTGTGTATTATATAAATTGTGATGACTCAAAAGTCTCTGAAGTTCATTCTCTAGTATCATAATGTGTATGTCCTTCATTTAAAATTCATAACCTTAAATATTTCAGCTTTTCAAAGCATGTATATCTACCATGACAACTCGACCCATATGCAAATCAAATTTATAGATATCGAGAAGACACAACCACACATTTTGTGCAGGTCTATGACCTGTATCTACAAAGAGGAGTGCAAACAAGACTTATAACCCTAGAATGTATTTCAGAATGCTTTTATTAAAGATTTTGAGAAATTTTTTGCGCAAACCATTTTATGAATTAGCATTCAATGAGGTGGCAGTCATTCTAAATGCACATCAGGTCTGTGTTTGTGAGGATAACAACCAAATTGTAGAGGTTAGCTTTATATCTACTAATCACACTTGCTTCAAAGATCTCTGAAACTGCATTTTTACTCATCCATTCACTATGAACCTTTAGACTTTGAAAGGCGACACTTCCTTGAGATAGTTTGATAAACTTTCACATGATTTATCTATGATTCCTCATGATATACATATCTACCACAAACAACTGCAACTCAAACATCTGACAAATCCCTTTACCTATAATGCTTCGTTCCTTGCTTCACATTTTGCATGCATCTTGGTTGGGATTTTTGCAACAACAAGATATGATAATGATTGCCAAGTATAATGTCCTGATGACTGTCAATACTCCATTATGAATCTCTCATTTCTTAACTACTAAGTTGGTTTTCTAACAGAGTCATGTGGATGAAGTTTTAAAACGGCTCGAGAAGTAGTTATAATAACCAATTCTTTGAAGAACCCTTGATGCCTAAGTTGGTGATAAGAATAGAAAAGCCATGTGTATTAGCCTCTTTGTTAACTTGACCATCTTACCAAAATAGTCGATAATCTTGAATGATTACAACTACTTTTTGTCCTCAGCTTCTTTGAGAAATGAAACAATCTTGTCATTGATGCAATTTTGAAAAATGAAACTTTGCAAGCATGCCACATGGAAATATATTGTCGATAATGACTTTGTCACGACCCACTTACCTCACTTCATGGCGTTTTCAAATTGTGTAAGTTTTTTTTTAAAACTATCTAACTTAGCCATCACTATACCCATCAACATATCAAAGTTGTTTTAAAATTATACCGGTGACTTTTGAAAGTAGCACAAGCTATCGATAAGTTTTCTTCAAATGTTTTTTGATGCCTTTGGTACAAACCACAACTTGCCAAAATTTTGAATAGTGGACCAAAAGCAATTTCCACTCTATTAGCAACTTTTGAAAACACCACAAGTCACCAATATTAACATTATAATGTCATTTTAATATGATTAACATTTTATCACCAACGTTACAAACATTTGCTATATTGTAGAAGGTGGCCAATGCAATACATTTATATATGTAAAGATGTTGCTTAAGTCACTTTGGCAATTACTTTGAAAGGCCAAAATAGGCATTATTATTTTTGTTATCGTCACCTTAAGACATCTTTCCAAACCATAGGATCCAACTTTTGATTTTTGAAATGGACGTAAAACACCTTTGCCACCAACATTGGATTTTAAATCTTTCAATTTGTAGGTAACAATCAAAGTGAACACCAATTATTTTGCGACTTTGACGTGAATGATCAGAGTAAGTGTTAACATTGATAGTGATGAATATCAATGCTTGTGACCACATGAGAATTCCATAAAATCCTCTTTATCAATACTTCCAAGTCAGTTGAGTTGCCTCTTGATAAGGAAAATGAATATCATTCATTACCTCTATTTGCCAACATTTCATCTACAAACCTAAATTTTGATCACTCTGAGGACTTCGACTAAAATGAAAGATAGCCCTCTTTAAAATATTATACCCTCTAAAATAAACTGAAACAACCATGACCATTTGAAGATGCATGAAGACAATTAAAACCATCTGAAACGCATGCGAGTATCTTTTGACAACTTGTGAAAATTTTCAATGGTTAACAATATTTAAACTTTTGTCACCAAAAGTTTAAACTTTCACTATTTCACAAATGGAGCAAACAGTTGGCTTTGACTAGGGACAAGGACTGCAAGGGATGCAAGATGAATCTAGAAGCTTAACCAACGAAGATTGGTGCATGATCTATTGGGCAATAGAGTCAAAATAAACAATGCACAACTCCACAAATGATGGGGAGACAAGCCAAAAACCAGAATGGGGAAGAACAACACACACACACACCAACTGAAGGAAAACAACTCCAAAATCCTAGCTAACCTATATACAAGGTGAAGGGAAATCTACCTCATTGGTTATACAATTTCAAGTGTTTCCCACTATAAGGAAGGGGTAGGCATGTACCATCTAAGTAGGTAAGGTAGAATGAATTTTCACCATAGGCTTATTTGATTTGAAATGGTCCCTTCCATAGTGAGTTGAACTTTCCATGCATACCCTTTGGCTCTCTTCGTTTATCCCATAGCAAGACAAGATCACAAACTTGAAATGATCTTTCTCTTGCTTTCTTGTTGAACAATACTTTCACTCGCATCTGGTGTTCTTTGATTCTATCCACCACTGCTTCCCTTTGTTCTTCCATTTTGGTCAAGTACAATATCTGCTTTTCTAATGCATCCTTGAATTCAATATTTTCTAAAACATTTTGCACCTTGAGAGAAGACAACTCCAAAGGAATAGGCAACCTAGCTTCAGTACCAAAAACTAATTCAAAAGGAGACATTCATGTAGCCATTTTCTTTGTTGTACGATTAGCCCACAAAGCTTCATACAAATTCTTATGCCATGTTCTCTGGTTTTCATCAACCAAACTTATGGAGAATGGTGATAATGTTTTTATTGTTGGCTTTGGCTTGACCATTTCCCTGAGGGTAATAGTCGGATGCATGAGAGAGCATGATTCTATACTTGTAACAAAATGTTGATATTTCATGAGAAGAGAAATTGCTAGCATTGTCCGTGACAATCTTATGCGGGACTCCAAATCTCACCAAGATGTTTTGCTTGATAAAATCACAAACTACCTCTGATGTTGTTTGCTTTATTGGGGCTACTTACACCCACTTAGTGAAGTATTCTAGTGCTACCAAAATGTGAGTATGGTTAGCACTAAAATGAGGATTAATAGGACCTATGAAGTCGAGACCCCATTGCAGGAATGGCTCTTTGATGATCACTGACTTCAATGGTAGAGTAGCAAGTTGTACTTTCCCTTTGAATTTCTCACATGTATCACATTTATTTACCCACTCATCAACATCCTTGAACATCTCAGGCCAATAGTAGCAATTTCTCAGTATCTTGAACATTGTCACTGAAAAAGATAAATATCCACCACATGCTTCATTAACGAAGAACTGAAGAAGCTTCTCTCTCTGTTCTTCATCCATGCACCTTAGAAAAGTGCCATCAAGTCCCTTTTTGTATAGGCATCACCCCAAATAATATATTTTGCCACCTTTAACTTGATGGTCCTTTTCTCCTTAGGGGTGAGATGAGTTGGGCACTCTCCATAAGTGAGGAAGTATGCCATGTTAGAGAAGCAATCATCTATGGTACTGACAAACAAGACTGACGGTAATTCAAACTCTTGAGTAACCTCTCCTCCTGAAGTGTTTTCGGTCATAAACTTGTATAACCCCCGCCCTCAGATAAGCTTAGTAAGTTAAATGTCAATATCATACTCTTGAACCTTCGTGATCCAAGAAGCTCTCTTGCTCATTCCAATTTCTTGTTGGGTGAGGATCATCTTCAAGGCAGTATCTAGAACATATACATTAGAGTGAGAATTTAGAATGTAGAATCGGAACTCCTTCATAGCCTTCACCACTGCATAGGCTTGCTTTTCAACCAAAGAATATTTCAGCTCGTGCTCCTTCAAAGGAATGCTCATGAAAGCAATCGACGCTTTGGCATTATCATTATGATGTTGAGTCAAGATTGTAGATAATGTAGAATCTGAAGCATAACAATAAATATTAACATCTTTGTTGAAATCCAGATACACCAATGTAGGTGCATCTATTATAGCTAACTTGATTTGGTTGAATGCTCACTTTCCTTCATCTAACCATTTAAATACCACATCACCTTTCATTATCTCGACAATAGATTTTGTAATCTCAAAAAAATCTGGGATGAACTTTCTTATGAAATTGACTTGGCCAAAGAACGAGCAAACTCTAGGCTGGCTAGAAGGTAATGACAGTTGTTGAATAGCTTTGACTCGCTCAAGGTCAATTTCAATGCCTTCCTTCAAAACAATGTGGCCCAACAATTTTCCTTCGGTCACTCCAAAAATTCATTTCTTTGAATTCAAGGAAATTCCTTGTTGCCTACAATGCTACAACACACACTCCATATGATAAGCATTCTCCTCCCGTTTCTTGAAAAATACAGTCAATTCATCCAAGTAGACAACAATAATTTTGTTTCTTAAGTCACCAAAAGAGAGATCAATTGCATGCTAAAAAGTGGAACCCGCATTTATCAAGCCAAAAGGCATTCGGTTGTAAGAAAAAGTCCCCCATGGAGTGGTGAAGGTGGTCTTATGTTGATCTTCTTCATCTACACCGATTTGGTTGTAGCCAAAAAAATCCATCAAGCATTGACATCATCTCATATCCAGAAATAGTTTGAAGGAGGATAATTATCCTTGAGAGATGCATATTCTAATCTCACCATTTTTCTTCCTGGTGGGCACTATGTTTGCAACCCACATGGAATGATGGATTGGGTAAATGATTTTAGCCTTCAACATTTTATCCACCTCTGCAAAAATTGCATCCACTATCTTTGGATTGAACTGCCTTTGCTTTTGCTTGAATGGAGGTGAATCGAGTTTGAGAGAAATATGATGTTTGAATTCACCATTCATAAACACTTTGAGATCATCATAGCACCAGGAAAAGACATCAATGTATTTTATCAATAAATCAATGAATAACTTCCTCTCCTTGCAGTTAAGGCATTTTCCAATCAAAACAACATTAGGATCATCTTCAAAACCTATGTTCACCTTCTCAACATCTGAAGATCCTGAGGACTTTTGTTCATCTTTCTTCTTTACAACTTGATCATGCTTATCAAACAGACTTTCAAGAGAAACCAAGCCTTTAGGAATGGTATTGCCTTTTAGTTGTAAAAATTCAAGTTCATTTTTCCTCTCATTACCAGTATGTTGGATTGTCAAAGATTGATTCCCATCGAAAGACAAATTTGAAAAAGGTTCACTTCCTTCCAAGAATGAGATGATATGCTGATCATTATCAAAAACTTGCCAACTTTGGTTATTGTCTGGAACACTGGGTCAATAGATCATTTCCACTATATAGATGTCTTTTTCAAATTTAGGATGAGGTAGCAATAAAGAAGTCAAGACAACAAGAGAATCTACGTTGGTATTTTGTTCTTGTGGGATTGCCTGTATAGAAAAAGCATCCAAACATTCAATCTCATCCCATACTTTGTTCCAGTATGATTTCAGCCTCTTGTTTTGGTCTGGTATTGATTTCTCACTTGATTGACCACTAGCTCAGCATCGCCCATAACCCTAAGCTTCTTAATTCCTTTCTCTTTAGCAAATTATAGCCCTAGGAGAAGAGCTTCATATTCTGCAGTGTTATTTGTAGTATCGAACGTGAGCTTGTAAGCCTTTGGAAACTTCTCTCCTTGAGGAGATATCAATACAACTCCTGCCCCTGAACCGAAATATGATGAGCTTCCATTGAATTGCATTACCCATAGTTTTGAGGATATGTCCAAAGCCAAAATTTCAAGAATATTTTCCTTCTTTGATGACATCATATATGTACCTGGGTCGGTCTCAACATACAATATTTCAGCTCTTGGATCATCAGACTTGAGAACCATATACTTTCCTTTGGGATCTGGGTCTAATCAAACCTTCTTGTTGCCAAGTGGTATCAAAGCGTGGGACCAATCCAATTGGATTTCACCACCAAGATCTTTACAAAAACTTTGGCTTAATAACATACCATAGCTTGCTGGTATATCAACAACTAAAATATTGAGTTTCAACTTCTTCTAAGGGTGAGCAACCAAGGCAACTTGAGCATCCTTTATCTGTCCGATGAGAGGTACTTGTTTTGATTCCATTGAAAATACTTTACCCGTCAGTTTATTCAAAGATAACTCTAATGTATGAGCAACTTTAGAAGGCGTCACATTATCAGATGCACCGGAATCAATGATACAATTGCTTAATTTGCAGCCTGCTATATACAAAGATATGTAAAAAGGATTCAACTTGTCTGAAAATGAAGTTGCAATAAGAGAAGGGTCCTTCAACATGAACTCCTCTTGATCATCAGCATCAAAAGGTTCACTTGATTCCTAGTGAATTTCAGAAGGAGGTTGCTTGAGATCCTTCTTGATGCAATGTACTAACTTGTCTAGCTACTACAGGATCTTTTTAAGGTACTCAAATTGTGAAATTTGTACCTTAGTCCTTTTCCAATGCTCTATGAAGTCAAAAGAGTCTTGAAAAGAAGACTCACCAAGATCAAAACTTGTTTCCGTTTTATTAGATGGCCCTGGTTCTTCTTTACTTTTCTTCCTTGAAAGGATTTGCTTAGGGACATCATCCGCCTCTTTGTCCTTTGCGTTAGATTTGGCTTTTTCTTCTAAATTTTGATGCCAATTATTTGTGAAGACATTACATGAATGATTGTTTATGTCACGTGTTTTCTTGTCCTCGTCACCTGATTCATACGCCAAGAAGTTCATTGTAGGTGGACCAACTTGTTGATCAACTTCATCTTCAAGTACAATGTATTCTTCGATCATTTCACTAGTTTGGTTCATTTGCATGAACCTAGTCATCTCAAGACATGAAGCTCCATCATGGTCTATTGTGAGATGAAAACCACACTTTGCAGCAGTTTGGTGATTACTTGTGGATGGATGTTCAATAGCCAACCTTGGTTTTGGAGAGGGAAGCTTCGGTTGCTGATTTATTTTGGTATGGTATATAATTCCTCCTAGGAATATCTTGATGCAAAGGTGGTAGATTTTGCGGAAATTGTTTCTTTAACTGGAGTAGATCATTGGCTAACTTTTGAACCATTGGATCTGTGATTGCAAGGTTGGCTTGTTACGTTTTTCCTTTTTGCAATTCTTTAATCCATTTTATCATTCTCAATAAGTCATCTTCAACTTCAATAGCTAACCTTTGCGCTGCTGCAAGATCAACAACTCATCCTCTCCTTATTTGAAAACTTATGTCAGGAGGTTGTGCATTGATGAAGAAAAACACTTTTGATTCTCTTCTGTGGGCTTTTTATCAGCTGCAAGTCTATTGAAAAGTTTATTCAATCGTGCCACAAATTCTCTCATAGGTTCATGCACTTCTTTTTTCATCTGAGTTAGCTGGGCAAGAAGCAAATGCCCATCATCAATAGTCTTGAAAAAATCCTCAAATTTATGTATCACATTCATCCAATTATTAATGGAATCGGCTGGCAACTGGTTAAACCATTCAGCTGCAACATCGATTAGAGTTTCAACAAAAAGTCGAACAAAAACATCTTCATATTTAACTCTGAGGATTGCACATGTAGTAAAGAAAGCATTGATATGATCTTCTACGGAAACCTTTCCATCTCCTAGAAACTTAGGAAGATGCTTCCTTGAACCCATTAGCAAGTCATGCAATTGATTTCCCAAAGCTAAAGGACCTATGACTGCGCCCCATGGGACTGGCAGAGGATTTTGTTGCATGATTGGTTGTGAAAAGTTAATAACAACAGGAGGAAGTAAGGTTAATGCTTGAAAATATAGGGAATAGGTACTTGCTTTCTTTGGCAAAGAAGGTCTACTGGTGGACTTAAGTTTCTTTTTATGAGTTGTGAAAGGAGTGGAAAAGTTGACCTTGTCTAGTTCAGCAAAATCAGGATCAATGATACCCTTACTTCTATCACCTCTAGTGTATCTCTTTCTTGCCAGCGTGCTTATTAATTATCTTTCTCATGTTGATCTTGCACGTGTTGAATATTTTTCCTATTGTGCCTTGGAATAACAACAATTCTTTCAATGACGATCAACTCTTGCCCAAAACGTATCCTCCTAAGAAGCTCACCAAACTCTGCCTCTTCAACCAACACTTGATGTACTTACTGATATTCTTGATCACTTCTCTGACCTTTCCAAGAAAGTATATTCAACTGTGATATTATGTCTTCTTTTTTCGTCTTGAACCTGGTTGAGATTTGGCTGCAAGACGGGTGGATTATAACGAGTTAGGACCATAACTAGTCACAAAACACAATATCTTATCTTCTGAGTTGTCCTTGATTTTGATGTTGGTTGGGTTGAGCAACTGGATGTATTGCTAAGAATACATGAGGAAATCTTTCAACTGCTCTTTCAAACACCACCATTGGATTATGAGCTTGTCTTTCTTCTTCTTCTATAATTAAGCTTACTCTTTCGTATTCAGCCCGACTTCTTCTATTTCTCCAGGCTAAAGTATCCAACTGAGAAATTATATTTTCTTGCTCAGCATGAACCCAATCTAGATTTGGTTGTAGCAGAGGAAGGACGTTCTCATGTGGAAGAACCATCTTTCTTCATGGTGAGAAAAAGGAAATAAAATATCAAGGCATCTTCTTGTTTCGTGTCCCCAAAAGAGACCAAAAATCTATTGGTAAACATATTTGTTTCTTTAAGTAATCCTCTTGAAGAACCATGTTTCGCCTTGTGATCAGCAACAAAATATTCACAACAGTTGAAGAATTGCAGAACAATAGCAATTCATCTCTGTGTTTGAGAGGGGCAGCTCCCTCGTATGATGGGGGTATATGGATTTTCTAAGATTTAAAGAACAACATGTATAATCAAAACTGTTAGAGAAATAAGATATAAACTTATCAATTTTTAAATTCCACACATCCAAGTTAAGATACCAAAACTTAAAATGATAATCTTCTTCACATGCAATGTTAAAGGATAGCAAATGGTTATTGGTAGGACATAAAAATATTAACAATAACACTTGAGATGAATTGAACACACATCCAAAACATTTCTATATTGCTTTCTTGCTCGAATGGTACTATTTGAGTCCTTCATACAATGATTTGCGAAAAAGTGGAACCCCTTGATTGAATTTCAATGAGGTATATATAGGTGAGATTAGTAACCACCTAAGGTAACTACCTTAACCACCTTTATAACTACCTAGAATAACTAACTCACTTTAAGTGTAACAACTTGAAATAACTAACTCATTTTGGAATAATAGTTACTTAAAGTAACTAAGTTGAGCACTTAAAATAACTACCTCATAAGAAAGAGTTATAATAAAAGAGATGAAGATAATAATCAAATAAGAAAACTCGATCATGAAACTTGTTTACAAAGCAAAGACAAAAACATTTTTCGAGTTACACACATAGAACAAAAATAAGAACTATACAATATGTATCACTGCATTTATTCTATGGCTGCCAAGGGTGCCATTGATGGAGTTGTTGATTCTGGAAACTCATTCTGTCGAGTGGATTCTTTGTCCTTGAACATTTTGAAAAGTTTGATGGTTCAAATAACAGACTTCCCTTTAGGAATTAGGATGTTAGCTATCCTCATCTTTCAGGTCTTCAGGTTCTTGTAGATGTTTCTCAACTCTAACATCATATTCGATATTTGAGAAATATAAATCTTCAAGGAAGTGTAGGTATCAATCAATTTGTCCATTGTATTTTCATTGAAGACTTCTTTGTTAAAGATTTTTTGATCAACCATGTTCTGAAAACCATTTTGTAACACTTTTGAGTCTTCCGTTAATGATGTACTTGGGAGGATGACAGTGAGCTGATTTTAAATTTTTGCACACACTTGATGACAAACAAGTATAAGCTTTTCTTTCTCTATTGAAACTTGGTTGATGATTACCAGCTTCCAACCTACACTTTCTATCTATATCTCTAAGTAATTTTCCTCTGTATTAGGTAGGATTTTCTTTGCTACAAGGGTGTTGACATTAATCTCCATCATCTTCCTAAAATCATTCATAGTCTCTTTCCAAGTTGCTTCTTCTTTTCTAACACTTTTCAGGTCCTTTTCAATTGTTTCTTTCTTTATTAAGGCCTCATCATGAACAACTTTTTCCTTAACAAAGAAATCGGATGCAATGATTTTGACTTTCTCCACCCAACTTTCAATCACTTTAACATAAACTTGATATTTTTCAAAGACTATCAATAACACCTTTTTCAACTTCTCCTTCTGAGCCCAAGACAACTGGTTGGTGAGCAACATTGAGTGGCATGGTAGAAGTGTCAACTATGGACTTAAAGTAGGAGGACAAATTTTGCAATTGTTGTTTCAGTTGATTCTTTGACTGCTTTTCTTTCTCTGTTCTCTCCACTACCCTTGCAACTACCACATTGAATTTTTTTATGTCAGTTTCATAAGTAGATGAACCTATATCAATTTTTGTCATAACAAAATCTACAGGGGTGGCTTCATTTACATATTTTTCAAAGATGGGTCGAGCTATCTCTATGCACATATTTCCTGAATTCAAATCAGTCTTTATTCTTGAAGTCACTTTGATTTTCTTTGGCTTCTCGGGTCTCTTGAAAAGATCAGATATTGTGTTGAATTAAAGAACCACTAATTCCTCCAATTTTCTCTTTTTCAATAAGCTTTGTTCCAACCATGGGAGGGAAAGACTTTCTAAGGGCTCTTGTACATTACTTTGTTGAAGACTTTGTTACTCAGGTACTAGTGAAGTTGCTTCCTCTCTAACTACTTCTATTTGATCAACTAGATTTATTGGGAAAGAAGGCTCCATAATTTAAGTAGGATGTGGTACTTCATGATGAGTTGATTCAATGAGGATTGAAGGTGACATAGTTGTTATACCTACATCAAGCCTTGGATCATCCAAGACTTCTACTAGGTCTTCATCTTTCTCTTCTCTTGAAGAAGAATTTTCTTCTTTGTCTTTTGATCTTTATTTCTTCTTCTTTTGTCTAGGCTCATCTCTGCATGTGTTTTGAAGATTATTTCTTCTTGGAGGATCTTCATCTCCACTGCTTCCTTAATATTTCTGGTGAGAAAGAGTATCTACAACTGGTGTATGAGAAGGAACTGATGAAGTAGAACTGTCTTGATGGCTACTTCTCCTTGGTGTCTCCTTTCTAATTGTTGGCCTTGTAGCAGTTATTTGTGTTATCCTCTTTCTGGCCCAAGCTTCTGACTTCTTGATCACGAAACTAGTTGTTTCTCTGACATCTCTGACCTCTGGATTTGCCCAATTAATGGTAGGAAGAGGTTGAGCCTAGATCTTCTCAAAATAAAAGGGATCAATCATATCTGATTCATCATCTTCAATACCTTCAATGATCCATTCCATCTTAAAATCATAGATTTGTTTCAAAGTCAATCTCATCCAATCTCTTTTCCTAACTTCGAATTCATCCTCACAATCTTCCCAGAAGTCTTAAATATTTGGGAAATGGAGGTACCCAAGACCAAGTCTGAGATTATTCTTGACATATCCTTTACAATCAAAGGGTAATCTCATCTGGTAGGTGTACAAATTAATTTTGGCTAGAGCCCTTTCCACATCTTCTACTTTTGAGCTGGACTCGCATTTATAATGACCAAGGCTAATATGGAAGGTAACTCCTTTATTCTTCCCATCTATGCATTTCTTCTGGACTGACACTAGTTTTCTTCAAAGCTCAACTAAGAAGAGCTTATCATCCACATACCTTGGCAACATATAAGGATAGCCATCGAATCCTCCTACTCGAAGGTAGGTAAATTTTGGAAATTGAATGAAGTAACTTTCGTACTTCTTTATCAATGTTGTTGCTTATTTTGATATTTTGATAGTTATATTTCCTTGAAGTAGCCTCACTGCCAGCATTGTAAAAGCATCATTCACTTATCTGAAATGCATGAAAGTCTCCTCTAACTACAATTGCTTGTAGTAGTTGTAGATCTATGTTTCCTAATTCAGAACACCAGTTGTACGTAATCCTGGTCATGACCTTAAATTAGCGATTACATATATCAAATAGGAAGACAAGTGAAAGTGTTGACTCATCTTGAAATGGATCAACTGATTATGTATGCAATCACTAATGAGATGACCCGAATCAATTAATTACTTTCTGGGTGATATGACTATGATGAAAAGGTACATCCACATTTTAAATTTAGTAGAATCAGGGCTACCTATTACTCTGTGGAGTAGGACTATCAGATAAAAAATATCTTTAATAAAAAGAGAGCAATGAAGCATCTTGGGAAGCTGAGATTGTCCTCCTCAAGATGTCATCATCCATTCTTTGGCTAAGTTATTCAAGCATTTACTTTTTTTGTCATTGAAATACTTGTAATCCTTTTGCTTATCTATGTAAGTGAATTTCTTCGTGTATGGCAATTGGAGAATTATGACGTTGGAAATTCCATCAAGCTTAGCCATCAGGCACCTATTAACGGTCCTTATTTATTTGGCATCGGGGCACATTCTACCACCAATTCTAGACATTGCACCGCTATGGGGAAACAAGTTGTATCAACCAACCCACTGTCAACTATCCTACGGTACAATTTGGATCTATCTCCTTATGTCAATGATTTTTAGATATCCTGTAGGTTAATGTGCCATATTTTGGTGTCAAGAACCTCGGGAAGCATAGTATCGATCATTGGAGCATATTCACAGTTCTGCACTTTATACTTCATGATGACGCTTTCACAAGTTCAACACTGAAATCTTCTTTACAATTCAAGTGTGCAGTATGATTTACAGCCACCAAGAAAAAATAACCATAATAGCTCTGTTTGAAATTTACCCAAGATGGCCACCACGAGCATGAATATTTGTTTGAATATTCCTAAAGTCTTTCAACACATCTATCTTTTGTGTATTCTATAAACTATGATGACTCAAAAGTCTCTGAAGCTCATTCTCAGGTATCATGATGTGTATGTCCTTCATTTACATTTTGTAACCTTAAATATTTCAGCTTTTCAAAGCATGTATATCTACCATGACAACTCAACCCATATGTAAATCAAATTTGCAGATACCGAGAAGATACAACCACACATTTTGTGCAGGTCTACGACCTATATCTACTAAGAGGAGTGCAAACACAACTTATAACCTTGGAATGTATTTTAGCTTTGATTAAAGATTTTGAGAAATTCTTTGCGCAGTCCATTTTATGAATTAGCATTCAATAAGGTGGCGGTCATTCTACGTGCACATCGGGTCTATGTTTGTGAGGATAACATCTAAATTGTAGAAGTTAGCTTTATATCTGCTAATCACACTTGCTTCGAAGATCTTTGAAACCACCTTTTTACTCATCCATTTCTTGTGAACCTTTTGACTTTGAAAGGCGGCACTTCCTTAAGATAGTCTGATAAACTTTCAAATGATTTATCTATGAGTCCTCATGATATACGTATCTACCACAGGCAACTGCTACTCAAACATCTGACAAATCCCTTTACTCATAATGCTTTGTTCCATGCTTAACATTTTGCATGCATCTTAACTAGGATTTCTGCAACAACAACATTTGATAATGATTGCCAAGTATAATGTTCTAATGACTATCAATATACCATTATGAATGTCTCATTTCTTAACTACTGAGTTGGTTTGTTAACCGAGTCATGTGGATGAAGTTTTAAAATGGCTTGAGAAGTGGTTATAATAACCAACTCTTCGAAGAATCCTCGATGCCTAATTTGGTGATAAGAATAGAAAAGCCACGTGTATCGGCCTCTTTGTTAACTTGACCGTCTTACCTAAATAGTCAATAATCTTGAATGATGACAGCTACTTTATGTCCTCGGCTTCTCTGAGAAATGAAACAATCTTATCATTGATGTAATTTTAAAAAATGAAACTTTGCAAACATGTCATGTGGAAGTATATTGCTGATAATGACTTTGTCACCACCCACTTACCTCACTTTGTGGCGTTTTCAAATTGTGTAAGTTTGTTTTTAAAACTATCTGACTTGGCCATCACTATACCCATCAACATATCGAAGTTGTTTTGAAATTATATGAGTGAATTTTTAAGGTAGCACAAGCTATCGATAAGTTATCTTCAAATGTTTTTCGGTGCCTTTGGTACACACCACAACTTGCCGAAATTTTGAATAGTGGGCCAAAAGCAATTTCCACTCTATTGGCAACTTTTGAAAATTCCACAAGTCACCAATATTAACATTATAATTCTATTTTAATGTGATTAAATCACTGACATTACAAACATTTGCTATATTGTAGAAGGTGGCCAATGCAATACATTTATATATGCAAAGAGGTTGCTTAAGTCACCTTGGCAATTACTTTGAAAGATCGAAATAAGCATTATTATTTCTATTATCGACACCTTTATCCATATTTCCTAACCATAGGATCCAACTTTTGATTTTTGAAATGGATGTAAAACACCTTTGCCAACGACATTGGATTTTAATTCTTTCAATTTTCAAGTAACTATCAAAGTGAACACCAATTATTTTGAGACTTTAACGTGAGTGATCAGAGTAAGTGTTAACATTGATAGTGATGAATATCAATGCTTGTGACCACATGAGAATGCCATAAAATCCTCTTTATCAATACTTCCAAGTCAGTTGAGTTGCCTCTTGATATTAAAAATGAATATCTTTCATTACCTTTGTTTGCCAACATTTCATCTACAAACCTAAATTTTGATCACTTTGAGGACTTCGACTAAAATGAAAGATATCCCTCTTTGAAATATTATACCCTCCAAAATAAACTGAAACAACCATGACCATTTGAAGATGCATGAAGACAATGAAAACCATGTGAAATGCATGCGAGTAACTTTTGACAACTTGTGAAAATTTTCAATTGTTAACAATATTTAAACTTTTGTCAACAAAAGTTTAAACTTTCACTATTTCACAAATGGAGCAAACAATCCTTCACTAGTGCCTTAGTGAAAATAGTTGCAACCTTCTCTTTCATATAAATGTATTCCAAACGAACTTCCTTCCTAGCAACCTTCTCCCTTAAGTAATGATATCTGATTGAAATATGCTTTGTTCTTGAATGCATAACAGGATTCTTCAAAATATTTATTACACTTGTATTGTCACAAAAAATAGGAATTGCTTCATCATATGTTACCTTGATATCCTTAAGAGTTTGTCTCATCGACATCACTTGAGTACAACAAGATGTCATTGCAATATACTATGCTCCAACAATAGATAAGTTAACTGAATCTTATTTCTTACTGAACTAGGACACCAATCCGTCCCCCAAAAAGAATGCACCACCACTAGTACTCTTTCGGTCATCGACACTTATGGTCCAATCTACATCAATATAGGCCTTCAACATGAAATCTCCATCTTTCTTGTCCCAAATTCCAAAGTCCATAGTACCTTTCAAGTACTTGAAAATTCTTTTCATAGCTTGCTCGTGTGTCACCTTTAGATTCGCTTGAAATATAGCTACCAGACAAACAACCTGCATGATATTTGGTTTGAACATAGTCAAATACAACAATCCACCAATCATGAACCTGTACTTCTTCTTTTCAAATTTTGAAGACTTGTCATCTTTACTCAACTTGCATCTAATGGTTAAAGGAGTAGTGACCAGTTTACAATCATCAAAACCAAACTTCTTCAACATTTCCTTCACACTTGCTTTGAGAAATAAAAATTCCATCTTTTGATTGATTAACTTGCAACCCAAGAAATAAAACAACTCACCAATTATTGACATCTCAAATTCATTCATCTCTTTAGAAAATTCTTTACATTGCTCATCTTTTCCACCAAATATAATATCATCAACATAAACAATAGCAATCAGCAACTTATCTCCATTAATCTTGAAATAAAGATTATTGTCTATTGCACCTTTCTTGAAATTCTATTCAAGCAAATACCTATCCAATCTTGCATACCAGGCTCTAGGTGCTTGTTTAAGTCCATACAAAGCTTTATTCAATCTGCATACCATATCTATCTCTTCTATCAATCTAAATCCATCTAGTTGCTCAATGTGAACTTCTTCTTCTAGATCTCCATTCAAAAATGTTGATTTGACATCCTTTGGATAAACTTTAAAGTTCTTATAAGCAGAAAATACAAGAAACATACAGATGGCTTCCATCCTTGCTACCAAAGCAAAGTTTATTCAAATTTTATACCTTCCACTTGAGAATATCCTTTGCATACTAGCCTCGCTTTATTCCTTGTCACCTGTCCTTTCTCATTCAACTTATTTATGAATACCATCTTAGTTCCAATTACATTCTTGTCCACCGGTCTAGGTACTAGCTCCCATGTCATGTTCTTTTGAATCTGATTCAATTCTTCTTCCATTAACTTTACCTAATTTTCATCTCTGCTTGCTTCCTCATAAGTATTTGACTTTGTCATACATAGAAAATGGTAATTAGCTTGATCTTGAGCTTTTGCAATCTTCTTTCTAGTGTGAACACCTTTTGTCTTATCTCCAATTATCTGATTATGTGAATGATGCCTCTAAACATACTTAGCGGGAAATTTTTTTGAATTCTCCTCCTTTTCTTCTTCTTCTTCATCATCTTCATTTGTTTCCTTCTCTTTTCTTTCTTCTGGATCACTTGTCTTCTCTGAAGCTACAAGAATAATCTCAACCTTTTGCACTAGCAAACACTCATTCTCATCTCTATCCTTGATATAATATACATTTCCACCTGTTCTAACTCCTTCTACAACTCTTTTACCAAAAAAAACTTCATACCCTTTTCTACACATTTGACTAACACTTAACAAACTATATCTTAAACCTTGAACATAATAAACATCATCACTCTTATGCTTACCATCAATTGAAAAACTTCCAATACTTCAAATAGTTGCACCATCTTCTCTAGCAAACTTCATTGATTCTCCATCATACTTCTTTAGATTAATAAACATGTATTTATTAGCAGCCATATGATTTAAACATCTAGAGTCTATTAGCTATGTATTTGGTTCTATCTTACCATGAAATGCAATCTTAATAGTCTTGTCATCTTTCGATTTCTCCAAAGCACTCTACTTATCCTCAATTGCCAGAAACAAGGATTCTTCATTTGAATCATCATCAACTTCATCTTCTAATGTATGCTCCTCAATAGAACATAAGCCCTTCTTCTCTCTTCTATTAAAGTTGTGTTTGTTAAATTTGTTCTTATTCTCATCAACATCTAGTCTCTTATAGTCTTCTCTGCAAGTGCAATTATAAGCATAATGTCTAGTTCTACCACAAGAAAAACATTTCAGAGGTAATTTACCTTTGTATTTCCTAGTGCCACACTGCAATCTTCTCACAAAATTTACTTCAGCTTCATCTAGATCTCCACTACATTCTGGATCATCAATTCTTGAAACATTAAGTGTTTCTTCTCACTTTTCTCTCTTCTCTTGCTCCATTTTTAAAATCTCATAGGTTGCTAAGGTACCAATAAGATGATCAATAGTATATTTACTCAAATCATTTCTCTCTTGTATAGCACATCTCCACGGCTTGTAGGAATAAGGTAAAGTCAGTAATATCTTATGTAAACATCACATTCATCTAAATTTCCACCATCGGCTCTAATGACATCAACAAGACCAGTTACTCTATGAATATAGTTCTCAACACTCTCATCTTCAAGAATTCTCAAGTACTCATATTTTTGCTTCAAATTCGTCAGCCTAGCCTGCTTTGTCATCAGATCACCTTCATATGCCAAACACGGCTTGTTCCATATAGCTTTAACTTCCTTCAACTCATTTACTTTCCAAACATAGAATCACTCATACAACTCAGAATTATAGCTCTAGTCTTAGCATTAGCTTCATTTGACTTTATCTCATTCAGAGTCTTAACACCACCATGTGACTCTTTATATCCAGTCTGAATGGTTTCCCAAATTCCATTTTGCAATGTCTCCAAATGTGACTCCATTCTCTCCTTCCAATATGAAAAAATACATCAAAGATTGAAACCTTGTAATGCACGTCCTGGGCCATACCGGATCTACCTCAAGCAGTTAAGCTTACTCAAGAAGAATCACACTCCAATACCAATTGTCGAACCCAAGGCAAGACTAAGAGGGGGGTGAATCAGTCCAAAACAAAAATTAAATGCAGCACATAAACAATTAAAATTCAACTCACATACAACACATGAACACCAAGATTTATAGGTGGAAAACCTAAACAAGGAAAAACCATGGTGAGCACCTACCCCAATAATATATTCACTATGATTAGAAATGATTATTGTAGACACCTAAAATTATCCTGCCATAATTAAATAAATATTTTTATTTATTTAATTATTTTAATCCTAATCCTTCTATTAATTAAATATATTTTATTTATTTAATTAATTAATTTATCCTCTTCTAGCCTTTCCCTATTTAAATAAATATTATTTATTTATTTAAATTATCCCTTCCCTAAATTAAATAAATATTTTATTTTATTTTATTGGTCCCACTTCTTCTATTAATTAAATAGATCTTCATCTATTTAATTAATTCATTAGCTTTTTCCCTCCATGACACTTGTCATTTATGTTTTCATTTATCAGAACTACGCTCTCATTATTTTATTATTTTCCCTACCTACCCTTTAATCCTAGCCAACCATTTTTCCTTTCAACTCTTAATCCTATCCCTTCATTTTCTAAGGTGTCTTCTATATAAGGGGGTTCCTTAATCCTTTCACAACCCTAATCCAACACTCTAACTAATTATCTATCAAGCCTTCAAGTTACTTCAAAACCACAATCTGTTATTTATTGAGCTCTTGTGCACAATACAAAATCTAAGAGCAAATGTATCAAACAAGATCAATGGAGATAGGAAACAATGGAGATCAAACCCTACCAAGCATGTAAATGGTACAAACTTTCTATTTTGTTGTGATTTGCATGTTTTAGGTTCTTCATTGGTTTATGGTGGATTCTTGATTGTAGAACTAAGGTTTTATGTGGTTGGATCTTTGTTCCAGCTTTACAATAGTTCTAATCTTCCAGATTTCACTGTATATATTTTGGCATGCCCACAAGAATATATCCACTATGAATAGAAATGATTATAAATGAGAGATCATTGCTCTAGACTTGCACACGAAGGCAAACTGCTCATGGGCCAAGATACAAAGAGGATTTGCAAAACCTAAAGCTAACTCCACTCAGGGAAAGATACCTAAAAAATGATCTAAAAAGAAGGATCTCCAAATCATGAAGTTGTCCTTGAACTCTACGTCAAGCGACCAACATCAACACACACACACAACTCTTATCTCATCTTCCAACACTCTGTCTCAACTCTTTGTCACAGTCTCAGCACTGCTTGCATATCATTCGAACACAACTATTCTTCTGCTCTTCATCAAACCTATGATCTTCACTATTCACCACATCTACTCTCATTCATATCCCATTCTCATACACTTAACTCAAACACACTCATTCTTATATAAAAGATCGATCATCAAAGCTTAAGCCAAGTCAGCCTGAATTAAAATATACTTTCCAAATAAAAAACACACATGTTTATCCACTCCAGGAGAAAGAGAGGACTAAAACACATCTTCCAAAGATTAATTCATTGATCCATAATCACCGAAACATAACCAACATCATATCCACATGCTACGCAACCATATATGTAAATATCGATCAAAACATACTCTCCAATGCAAATAACTCAATTTCAGATCTCCAAACGCTATGGTGAGACCCATAACATATCAACCACGCTTCCAAAAATCATATCCAAACCTAAGGATAGGTCAAACATAGAATCTCATAACTAGCAATGATCAATGCCACAACACCTGGAGAACACAAGGATGTTTCCGGACCACCAAACCATCATGACCATGATACTGAAACTATATCCAATGAAGATAGCAATAATACTGAACACCAACAACAAATTTTGGACCCAAGCACTGATAGTTCTGATACTTAATGTTAAGTACAGATGCCAAACTAATAAGATGAGAGGGGGGTGAATCATACAAACTTAATCTTCCATAAAAACATCAGATTCAACCTCGGTAACCTATACATCAGTAATATAACCAAAACTGCTAAACATGCAAACTCAAAAGCATATAAACATCATAACACTCATAACACCAGTTTTAACGCGGAAACCCAAATAGCGAAAAACCACTGTGGGATTTCGGACCCACTAAGAAATATACTCTTCTACAGTATGCTCGGTTAAAAGAAAATCCTATTAAATATTACAAACACATTGCTAGATGTGACCCAGTTAAGGGATTTCCTTCAGATCTATTAGGATCTTCACCTTGTTAGAAGTGACCTTGTTAAAGGATTTCAAACACTCAATCAGAATGTCACCTTGCTAGAGGGTTTTACAAATAAGACTGTTAAGTCCACTCCGTTAAGAGATTTTTTGTCACTTTACAAAATAATAGTAATAAAAATCTATCTACAACTTCACATCTGAAATGCTAAAGCAGATTCTTATTTGCTCAATACAATATAGACATAGAACTAATCTTGTCCATCTGCTGGGCTCTATACTCTGTTATTCAAAATAGGTCTTCAAGCTTCTGTGCTTGGTAATCACTATGTAGCATCCTTGTGCATACACTTGCCCGCATACATTGTTTATCAACAGTTCCTTATTTATAAATAATAGCTAACCACTTAATCTCCTTGATCACATTTCCCATGATCAATCATAGCCATCAGATCTTCAAACTTTGACCAGGTTCAATGTATCCTTCAATCTGAAAACATTTTACCCCTCCTAGGAACTTGCATACATTTCTTGGAACTTGTGCTAGGGTATTGCGGTTTAATCTGAGATGTAGATCTTCCTGCCGATTTTTCTTTGCCATAGATTCTTTAACAAACTTCATTCACGGCATACCAATCATTTAATCATAGCCAACTCATCAGCTTCCTTCATTAAATAATGCTTTTATTCATTCAATGCATTTTGTTATTACTCGGTTGCAACTCGGTAAGTACTAAACTTCACTCGGTAGACATTCTGCCTTCATTAACCGATAGCGATAACCTTAGGGTTTACCAACTAGGTTCCTTAGGGTTTACCGACTAGGTTCTTTGCTCGATAACATAGTATAGTATTAACCTTACAATCAGTAACATATGTATGATATCAAAACAATCTAAACATCATGATCTCATCATTGTCTAACTCGGTAATAGTTGCCCATTGAATAATTTATTCCTCCCCTTATTCATCATATTCTTTCTATGTCTTTTACCGACATCTTTATACTCATCAAGTCATACTTCTCAAGATATGGCAACATCATACTGAATTAGAAAATCAATTTCTTGACATCAATGAAAAAATAATAATATTAAGATAGTAAACATCCTTAATCAGTTATATCCATAATCATCAACAACCTTCTCAATATTCTTATTGAAATGCCAACAATCTCTCCTTGTCTGTTATAATACCAAATGCCAACAATCTCCCCCTGTGGCATTGATGGCAAAACCAATTGATTTGACCTAATTGATTCAGATTGTTCTGAGATTCTGAAATGTTGAAATGCTCTCCTCCTGTCATCAGAACTCTCTCCCATACATTAGTCTTTTCCTCTTTTCTCTTCAGTCTTGCTTTTCTTCAGTCTTCTCCCCCTTTGACAACAATGCCAAAAATTAAAGAACTAAAACATAATTCCGTTCACTAAGAAGTGAATTCCTATTGTTATGTGTCAATTTAGTCTCGGTCAGAGCATTTTGTCTTCAATTCCTGTTCCTTGTATTGTTTCCTGCACACCTTTAGAAAACATCCTAAAGTGTGTAAATTAGCATCAACTCCTAAAAGATATTATGTAGAGTCATCGAATTGATGCTTTCACTGAACTCGGTTAGTGAGTAGAAGATAGGGGTAGGACCCCTAACTTACTTTTGAGATACTCAAAAGTGTCCCTTGGCAGTGGCTTGGTGAAGATATCTTCTATTTGTTCCTTTGTGCTAACATACTCCAACGCCACTTTCTTCTCTTGAGCTTCTTCTCTAAGATAATGATATTTGATAGAGATGTGTTTTGTCTTAGAGTGCATAACATGATTCTTCGAAATGTTAATGGCACTAGTATTGTCATAGAATATAGTTACTGGCTCGATAACTTTCTCATTTATACCTTCCAACAGTTGTTTGATTCATGCTATGTTGGTACAATTCAATGTTGCAGCAACGTATTCAGCTTCTATTATTGACTGTGAAACACATCCTTGTTTCTTGCTAAGCCAACTCACTAGTCTTTCTCCTAAAAAGAAAGCTCCTCCACTTGTGCTTTTCCTGTCATCAATGTTGCCTGCCCAATTAGCATCAGTATAAACTTTTAAATCAAAGTCATTTCATTTCTGATATACTAAGCCATAATCCTCAGTGCCTTTCAAGTATCTAAAAATTCTCTTGATTGTTGTCATGTGTATTTCCTTAGGATCTGCAGAGAATCTTGCAACTATACCTACTGCATGTGTTATATCTGGCCTGCTGTGAACAACATATTGCAACTTTCCAATCATGGATTGGTAAAGTGTCTCATCAACAGATGCAGATTCATCATTCTTTGATAATTTGCAGTTGGTAGTCATAGGAGTACTTACTGGTTTTGAATCCTCCATTCCAAATTTCTTCAAGACTTCCTTTATGTACTTGGATTGAGTAATGAAAATCTCATTTTTCATTTGCAGTATCCGTAAACCAATAAAATACTTTATCTCACTGATTAATGACATCTCAAATTCTTTGCTCATTTCATTTCCAAAGTTCTTGCATAAAGAGTCATTTCCACAAAAGATAATATCATCAACAAATATGGTTGAGATCAATATTTCTTTTTCATCATTCTTCATGTACATGTTATTGTTTTCACTTGTTCTTATAAAACTAATCTTGATTAAATAAGAGTGCAATCTTTCATACCATGCTCTAGGTGCTTGTTTCAGACCATATAAAGCTTTATTTTAATTTACATACCTGATCTTTATTCTTGTCTTCAACAAATCCTTCAGGTTGTTCAATAAAAACTTCTTCTAATATACCATTCAGAAATGCAGATTTGACATCCATTTGATATACCTTGAAATTTTTGAAAGCAGCATATGCCAGCAATGTTCTTACTTCTTCAAGTCTAGCCACAGGTGCAAAAGTTTCACCATAATCAATTCCTTCTTCTTGAGTATAACCTTTGCAAACTAGTCTTGCTTTATTTCGAATGACCTCACCTTTTTCATTCAGCTTGTTTCTGAAAATCCACTTTGTACCGATTATATTTTTGTCCTTCGGTCTTGGGATCAGTGTCCATGTGTCATTCTTCTTGATTTGATCAATCTCTTCTGTCATAGCATTTATCCAATCTTCACTGTTAAATGCCTCTTTCACTATTCTTGGTTCAAATTCAGATATCAGACATGTGTTCTGTCTCAATTTGTTCCTTGTCATCACTAGATCATCCTTATCTCTTATAATCTGACTTGATGCATGATGTCTTCTGACATAGTTGGCTAATACAGGCTCGGTAGGCTTTGTATGATCTTCTTCATCACTCGGTAACTGAATATTCTCTTCATTTTCTTCAGTAACTCTCTCGGTAGGACTTGTCGGTTGAACATAGACAAATTCATCATAATCTTCTGGTTCTTTGGAGTTTCCTTCATCATTTCTTTCTGCAAATTCATCAATTTTCACATTTGTACTTTCTACTATTTTGTTAGATGATTTGATCAGACATTTAAATGCTTTGCTTCTAGAAGAATAACCAAGAAATGTTCCTTCTTCACTTTTCTAATCAAACTTGCCATTTCTTTCATCTTTGTGTACATAGCATCTACTTCCAAAGATTTTGAAATAACTTACATTAGGTTTCTTGTCATACCAAATTTCATATGGTGTCTTCAAAGTACCTTTCTTCAGTTGTACTCAGTTCAGGGTGTAAACTGTTGTGCTTATTGCTTCTCTCCAAAATGTTTGTGGCACTTTCTTTTCAATCTTCAGGGTTTTGGCACAATCCACAACAGATCTGTTTCTTCTTTCAGCAATTCCATTTTATTGTGGAGTTCTCGGTGCAGAGACTTGTCTTTTTATACCATGATCATTACAAAATAAGTTGAACTCATCAAATGTGAACTCTCCTCCTCTATCTGATCTAAGACATTTCAGTTGTCTTCCTGTTTCATTTTCAACTCTTGTCTTGTACCATTTAATCAGTTGAAAAGCTTCTGATTTTTCTTTTAAAAACATAACTGACATTATCCTTGAATAATCATCCACAAATAATATGAAATATTTATCACCATCATAACTTTGAACTTTCATAGGACCACAAAGATCAGTGTGCACAAGATCTAAAATTCCCTTGGAAGTATAAGACTTACTTGTAAAGCTTGATCTTGTCATTCTACCCATCTGGCATCCTCGACATATAGCATTCTTAGGTTTTTCCAAACTTGGTAGACCTCTTACTCGGTGCTTCTTGCTTATTTTGATCAGATTATTGAAATTTACACGACAAAACCTTTTATGCCATAACCAGGTATCATCTATCTTTGCATACAGACATTTATTCTGAGTTGAGTCAAGGTGAAATGTGTTACCTTTAGTCTGTGTCCCGGTAGCAGCTAACTTTCCATGCTTGTCATGAACTTTGACAATTCCTTTTTGAAATTCTATTCGGTAACCTGTATTGTTTAGCTGTGCTACACTCAACAAATTGTATTTCAAACCTTCAACCCAATAAACATTATTGCACTTTGCATTGTCAAGAAGTGTTATGGATCCTTTACCTTTTACCGGACATGGTGCATCATTACCAAATCTTACATAGCCTCCTTCATAGTCTTCTAACATAACAAACTTGTGTTTATCACTTGTCATGTGATGTGAACATCCACTATCTATGATCCAAGAATCATTAGTATTTATGTGAGATATTAGAGCTTTTTCTTCATACCTTTCTTCATCTGATCCATCTTTGACAGCCACATAAACTACTTCCTCTATATCAGTTTCACTGATTTACCATCATTGGATTCCTCATCGCCTATTAAGCATGTCTTTCTATCTCTTCTTCTGAAGTCTCGGTGTCCTCTGTAATGATTATCTTTCTGTTTGTCATCTCGGTAACTCTCTTTTCAGTAGAATCTTTGTCAGGACAGTTAGAAGCCATATGTCCTATCTTATCACAATTGAAACATTTCAAAGGTAGTTTTCCTTTATACTTACCTTTGCCTCTCGGTAACCTTCTGGCTATTAGTGCTTTAAACACTTCTTGCTTTCTGATTTCCTCATACAGTTTGTGTACTTCCTACATGTTCTTGTGAAATCTTTCACTTGCTCCACTGTGATCTCCTTCAGAGTACTTATACTTTCTTTCATTGTAATCATTAAATTCATCAAGATGAAAAGAACTAAATGTAGATTCAACTTTATTTACCGATGACCCACTGTTATCAAAGTTACTTAACTCAAATGCATGTAGCTTACCAATAGTAGCATCTAAAGAAACTGGCATATTGGGTACTGTAGATAGGAACATGGAATGCATCAAAAGAAACTTTAAACTAGCTCAACCACAAAAACTAGATTGCAATGACAAATCCTAATTACAATCAATAAAGGCATGAAGATGAAATACTAAAATGAAACGCAAACCAAAGCATGTATCTCCTTCATTGTTCCTCCATTGTACTTCTTTCCCCTTCAAATTAGTGTGTTTGTGGATCTCACCTACAAGTGCAAAAGCATTGTATGAAAGCAAGATAACTAGAAAAATGGCAGCATAAGGATACTAGAAGCGTGGTTTTCTCCTTTTTTTTTTTTGAAGAAACTCATCCAATTTATAGACAAATTGGAGAGAGGTCAAGATTAGCATGAAATTGATTTGAAAGGAAATTCAAATCATGAATGGCAAAATTATGACAAATGTATGACAAAATTAACAAGCAAGATTGATTGATTCACAAATTATGACAAATTATGACAAAATTGACATGCAAGATTGATTGATTGACAAATTATGACAAAATTGACATGCAAGATTGATTGATTGACAAATTATGACAAAATTTAAATGCCATTCCCATGAAATTAGGGGAAATATTAGAAAAATTGAAGAAAATAGGAGAAATAGAAAATTAGGAATTAGGAGAAATTAGTAAATTGGAAAATTGAGGAAAAAGATGAAATAGAAATTAGGTGAATTAATTAATAGGTTTTCATCCATTAATTAATTCATGAAAAAGACCTAGGACTAAATAAATAGATCTATTTAACCCACCAAGAAGAAGAAAAGGATTAAATGATCAAATCATAAAACCCTAGAAATAAGAGGACAATGAATTAGGTCAAGACAACAAGCCATTAGTGTAGGTTTGATCATGATTTTGATTGACAAAGGACCAATGCTAATAAACGATTGAGATTGGTTGACAAATTGACCAAGATTGACAAAGAGATCAAATTGATAGGTGCCAATTGACGAGGAACAATGACTAATTGATCCAAATTGACACAATTGAAAAGGACAACGATCGATGATGAATTGATCACAAAATGACAAGATTGACAAGGACGAGGATCTATGACGAATCGATCGCATAATGACAAGATTGACAAGAGGACAAGGATCGATGATGAATCGATCGCAAGGTGACAAGATTGACAAAGACAAGGATCGATGACGAATCGATCGTAAGGTGACAATATTGACAAGAGGACAAGGATCGATGACAAATCGATCGCAAGATGACAAGATTGACAAGAGGACAAGGATCGATGACAAATCGATCGCAAGATGAAAAAATTGGCAAGGACAAGGATCGATGATGAATCGATCGCAAAAATGATGATATTTGACAAGGACAAGGATCGATGACGAATCAATCGCAAAAATGATGATATTTGACAAGGACAAGGATCGATGACGAATCGATCGCAAAAATGACATGATTTGACAAGTTGATAATCGCAAATGATTACAAACAAGCTAAAGATGATTGAAAGATTGACAAGAGGACAAAACCCTCATTCTATTATCGATTAGGATTGACGATGTCCAAAATGATGATAAATAAGCATGCACATTGATACAACAGGATAAGATCGACCAAAATCATGACTGAAGATTGCTATCAACAAGACCTAATTTGAAAGTGATAAAAATGAGGAATGCAGAAGAAGGACTCGATGCTCGCAAATGATAAAGACCAAGTGCGCAACATAGAAGAAATGTTAATGCGATGCAAGAAACCTAAAATAAGGCAATGCGTACATGTTAAAGTATGACTCTGCAAGCATTGACCATTTTTAGATGTCTACATTTTCTGGTGAACCCGACGTGAATCTTAACCCCCTTAACCATGTTTTGAGTGCTCTTGAGCTGATTTGCAGGTAAAAACTCAAGAAACAGGGCGACTCAGAGCTTTCTGGAAACTCCTGCGCCTGTGTCAAGACATCCTGTGCCTGTGTTGAAGAGATCTGCGCCTGTGTCAAGACATCCTGTGCCAGTGTTGATGCATTATGTGCCTGTGTCAAGGCATTTTGCGCCTGTGTTGAGACATTCTGCGCTTGTGTAAGGCCAGAAACAGAGGTGAAACCAATGTTTTTACTTGCAAATTACTTTGTTTTCATTCTGTTTCTTATATTCTGGTTTTTCTTTAGTACTGATTCTCTATGCAGCATCTTGGCGTTATGTGTGACGAAGACTAAAAAAAACACAACTACTAACAAATCTTATGCAGGACGCGGTCAAAGACTTTCACTAAAACATCTTGTTTGTGATTTTTAAAGTAGTTGCACATTTAATTTCTTAAGGGTTAATGAACACCATGCATGCTTTATTTGTTTTTAGTTTGATTGCATGTTTTAACCCTTAGAATTGGGCCTGCCTCCCGATCTGCCTGGCACTTCGCACAGGCATTGGTGGGAGGAAACGACCCAAAGTGGCGATGAGCTAAAGCCAAGCTCTTCCGAACCACTCTAAATAACTGTGGATGCAACAAAAGTTATAGACAATGGATGCTGGAATGGTATTGCGACAATTTATTCGTCGGATCAATACCCACCCGAATGGATGCCCTTACTAGAATCTCTTGTTTTTAGATACCAAAATCCTTCTATCTGTTGGCTTAGGCATTGTGATACGCGCATGCCGAAGACACCTCTCATGTACTCCTTAGTTAGAGATAGCAAGTTCTTGGGAAGTGATGCCCCTTGAACTCGAAGCTTGGTATGCTCGAGAAGTGAGTGCACTGTAAGGGGGAGCCAG
The DNA here is from genome assembly GCF_030272615.1 of Cryptomeria japonica. NCBI lineage: Eukaryota > Viridiplantae > Streptophyta > Pinopsida > Cupressales > Cupressaceae > Cryptomeria > Cryptomeria japonica. Next base: position 417,825,774 of record NC_081410.1, read on the forward strand.
TGCTACCAAGCGTCTAGCTATTTGGCTAAGTGTTGTATTTTGGTTAGAGGATTCAACAGATATTGTCCTTGCCAGTCATAGGATTTGTTGTAAATGTGCTTGATTGTCTTGAGTCAAAAGTCAAACAAACATTCTGTCTTTCATGATTGTCAAAGGTCAAAAACAAACTTTCAAAAGTGTTCATAATCAACTTGGGTTTTCAAAATCAACAACCTTCAATTCAAAACAAAATCCAAACAAAAGTCCAAATTTATCCAAGTATTCATCCAACATTTGAACATGGCTTGTAAAGACATTGAATATCTTTGTTTCAACATTCATGTCACTTTAGGCTAGGTTTTGCATAGTCCAACTTAGGTCTTAGGGCATATTGTCATCTCCCTTCATTTTAGTCCTTTTCATTGCAAGCGTCCTCATTTTGCACTCAGGTTCAAAAACATTTCTCTAAGTTTTCATTTCATTGTCATATCCAAGCTAGATTTCCATTTAGGTGACATTCCTGCATTATCCTTGTCATGCTAAAATTAGGTATTGCCTAGTTTGCATTTCGCATATTCCAAGTCATTGGTCTTCGCATATCCTTGTCATTGTATTGTCATCTTGTCCTAGCTTCATCTTGTCATATCATATCCTTAGATCATTTTCATGTCATATCCTAAGTCATTGTCATAATCATTGCCTTCTTGCATTTAGTTTCAAAAAACTTGGTTTGTCAAACTTGAAAAATCAAAACTTTGGATGATACCCTAAGTTGTTGTTAAGAAGTCTTGACCTTGTCTAAAAATTCGTCCTTTCATTAATATCATTTTTGTCAAAACCTAGCTTAGTATCCAAGCATATAGGTGAGGCATTGTCAATTTGTCCTATTGTCATTTGGTCTTTTGTCCTTTAAGGTCTTGGCTTCATTTCAACTTCCCAAGGTTGATTCTTTAGGTTTGCATTCCAAAAAGTTTGTCGAAATCTTGAAAAATAACAAAAACATAGGTTGCATTCTTGCCATAGATTGCATTTTCATTTATTTAGGTTGCATTTTCATCCTTTTAAAATCAAAAGATCCTAAAAAATATTGCATTTGCATAGTGACATGTCTGTTGAAACAAGGTCAAAGTCTAAGAAGATGGGTGAACCAATATATCAACCCATAGACAACGTATCAAACTCACAGTTTCAACCCAGTCAAACATTACACATTGAAGGTTCGTCAAACACATCATTACCAGAATATGGAATGGTTCAACTTGGACCACCTCCACTATATGAGCCAGTGTTTATACCCATGAAACCAGGATATGGAAGTGTTCCACCAACGCCAAGAGAAAATGCACCTTTTGACTGGAATCAACCGAACATGCAACATGAAATTCAAACTCAAACATTACATGAGGAACAAACTCTTTCACAAGGATTTGGTTCAGATCAAGGCATTCAACAAGAAACAAATCCAAATATTTTACCAGATTCTTCATCAGATTCTGATGCTTCTGATGATGTTGATATGCTTCTTAAAGATCCGAAGTTGACAAAAAAGATGTATAAATTCTTGAACAAGGTCTTTAATATGTTTCCACAAAAATATCTTGATATGATGAGTAATGTGACCTCCTCAAATGACCAAACTAATGTGCAAAAACAACAAGGTGGTGACCTGTTAAGTTTCTCTCCACATCCAAACGAAGAAAATGTACAACAAGAACCTCAACACACATTGTTGAGTAAGCGTGTTTCACAAACTTTGACAGTAACTATTCCACAAAAATCAACATTTGAAACAATAAACAATCCATTGTTTACTGCAACACCTGTAACACAAGATCAAAGGATGGCCACACAAATGCGGACAGGTGTACCTCAACGGGAAGTGATTCCTCGCATGCCTAAAATTGGATCCAAATCTAAGATGCAAGAAAGATTTACGACTGGAATGCCTGATCTTCTGAATGTTCAAAACAATTCTACAATGCAACAAAGTTCATATGTCCCATCAAGCTCAATACATTTGGCAAATACTCAAGTACTCGTTATGCAAAATATTGTGACAAATCCTTCGATATTGGTAACACAAAAGGCCACAAATAGTGATGTTCACCAACAACAAATGTTGCAACAATTGAGAAATACACAAAAAACACAATCGAATGCGCAAACAAACAATGCACAACAACAACATTATCGCATCTGACAACAAGTCGCAGTTTCTTCTGCACCATTACAAGTCAATTCAAACTTGCAACCACCACAATGGATTGGACAAACAACATAGCAAGTAAATGTGAGTGCCATACCCCATCTAAAGGAGAAACAACAAAAACCTCCCAAACAAAGTTTTTTGCAAATGATGGGATTTACATCAGGACAACAACAATTGGCACAAAGTCAGCAAATGCCGATTCGTCAGCGTCAACAACAACATGTGCCAGGACAAACAAGTTATCATACATCAAAACCACAACTAATGTCCATGCAATATCAACAACACCCTCAATTGAAATATCAACCAAGGCTACCAATGATGATCCCATCACAAGAAACACCGCAATAGGGTCAATGTCAAGGCATGGCACAACCACAGCAACAAGAGATGTATCAAGAACTTTATATGCCAGAGACACCAAAGACAGCAATTTTAGAACATCAAAAGCCAATGGAGAACATGATGTATCGACAAAGAGTATACCTAAGAATGAATGATGAACTTCCAAAATCTTCGATATCTGACACAATTGCGCAACAACTTGAGAAGTTACAACGACAAATCGAAGCATTGCAAAGAGGCAAAGAAATTATACACCGATCAAGATTTATGTCCTAATCCATTTGACAAGAGCTTATACATGCCTCCTTTTCCTAAGCATTTTGAGGCACCTCATTTTGAGAAATATAAAGGGACAGGCAACCCGAAAGACCATATACGAGCATTTTTCACAGCATGTACTGAAGTGAGCTATGAGGAAACATATTTGATGCACTTATTCGCATGAAGTCTCACAGGACAAGCCATGGATTGGTATTCACATTTGCCAGGGAACATAAAGACATGGTCGGAACTGGCTCAAAAGTTTATAGCCCACTTCGCATTCAACATTGACACCAAAGTGACCATGTCAGATTTATGCAACACAAAGCAAAAGCAAGGTGAACCATTAGTGACTTTCTTACAAAGATGGTGAAGCTTGTATAGTCGTTCTTCCCTAGATATACCTGAAGAACAACAAGTGAACTTGTTTATTCAAAATTTGGTCCCAAAAATGATGTACGAGCTTAAACTAAAAAGTCCTAGTACCATTGAGAAGCTCATTAAGAAAGGGATGAACATTGAAAATGCTCTTGTAGCTAAGGGACTCATTAAGCTCAACAAAGACTGACAACACAAACAATTCAGGGGACAGAAATAGATTTTGGTACAAAAACAAGAATGTCACTAATGATGGAGTTGTCGACGCAAGAGCGATGAATGCAAATCAACCCACATTCACAATAAAGAAATTGAGTGCTCCTAATATATCAGCTATGGAACAAAATCAAACACAAGCAAGCAATGTTACTCAACAGCCGCAATACCAACAATATAATCAACAACAAGGTCAGCAACAAAACCAGCAACGAAAACCTTTCCGATCAAGGGATGGGCCTCCTCGATAGTTTACGCCATTGGGAGAGCCTATTGAGTCAGTAATGAAACAATTAATACAAGCAAATTTTATCAAGTTACCAGATATCAAGGAAGAACCATTGGTAAAGCCGCATTGGTGGAATGATAATGCATATTGTGAATACCATCGGTCAAAAGGACATAAAACTGCATCATGTTTTCAATTGAAACATATGATTCAAGACTTGTTAGATCAAGGAGTAATTGAGGTAGACCCGCCCAACGCAACCTCTAACATTGATCATACAATTTTCAAAACTCCTTTGCTTGATCATGACAAGGGTAAAGCATCTTCTTCAAACTCTACCCAAACAGCGAATCTTAATCATGCAAATACTAGTTATAACAATGTCATCAATTGTTTTCGAGCATCAAATGAGTATGTTTCCACCATAAGAATAAAGGGACAAGATCCTTCTTGCGCAGTCACCACTCGTCGATCCAAAATAGTCCTAAAAGGAGTTCCTGCAATTCCTACCAAATCAACTCCTACGAGTCAGTATAATCTCCTAGATCATCTGGGGAAGACACCTGCACAAATATCAATTCTTGAGTTGTTGAAAATGTCCCCTATGCATCGTGCAGTCCTAGATAAAGCTTTAACTGAGTCCACTGTCCCGATAGACATTGATGTTGACCAGTTTCAAGCCTGAATTGGACATCTAGTTGTTTCCCAGCACGTCGCCTTTTCTGATAACGATATTTCTCCCGATAAGCTCCCTCATAATGATCCTTTACATCTTGAAGTCTTTGTCCATAATTGCAAGATCCGATGAGTCTTGATAGATGGCGGAGCAGGTCTTAACATCTGTACCTTGAGAGTGGTCATTGGTCTTGGTTATACAGAAAATGACATTGACTCTTCCAAAAGAATAACAATCAAAGCATATGATGATACTGAATGCCCATCTAAAGGGGTAATTTCATTACCTATCAGAGTCGGTCCAGTGATAGAAAACACTTTCCTACAGGTCCTAGACCTCGATCTCCCTTACAATATGATTCTTGGTCATCCATGGATCCACGCAATGAAAGCAGTTCCATCTACTTATCATCAGTGTTTAAAATATCCTTCAATGGGACTGAGATAACAATTCTAGGAGATCGTAATCCATTTCAATTTTGTGCTAATCTAAAGGATTCCCCACAGCAACAAGTCCCAGTCAATAGAGAGGCTCACTCACATAATTATGTGGATCCTAATGAGTTGTTAGAGGCTGTCAAAGGAAAATTGAAGATACAGGACCAAGGATGCGGAGAGTATTCAATGACTCAAACATTCCTTATTGGGAATTTACCAATATCTCCAAAATCACATGGTAAACCACATTTGTTGCAAAAGGAACCTAAGATAGTCATTCAGTATCAGCCCCCCACTACATTTACAAAATGGGGTGAACTTAACAAAGAAACTTTGGATGATGATGTAATAGATTGGCTTTACAAGGATCCAACTGATACACCACCTGTCAAGTTGCTAATGGAGCGGTATGGAAAAAGGGTTTACTATACTGCAGAAAAAGGGATATGATGGTTGCAGTGGTTTGGGCCCTAACAAGAAAGGAAGACTAGAACCTATTATACCTAAGATCCGACATCGAACTTTAAGGTTAGGTTTTTTACCATTGCGAATTGGAACCTCGTCTACCAAAGTGACCACGTGTGGAAAGGGGCGTGACTCTGATGATGAAACAACACTTGAGGACACCCAACCTGAAACTGATTCCAATGAATGGGAGTGGAGTTCTTTTTCTTCTAGCTCCTATGCCCTTGAAAAATGTTTTTCTTTACCCTGATGATTTGCCCATGGAAGACAAACATGAAATAACTCCCCCTCCTAAAATGTGTCCTAATGCTTGGATAGAGTCATTATGGGACCCAAGCTCCGAATCAAATATCAGCAGTTCAGACAGCGATACTACAGACATTCTTATCCTTACCATCTCGGCCCTAACTCTCCTTGAAACCGATGATGACATACCCCTTGTCTATCCACAGCTTATCCAACATGACCAACAAGAACCACTCAAGTTAGATTGTTTTCAAAATGATGAAGCAATTGCAGCATTCCTTGGACTACGGGAAGGCCTACCACAAGGTGATCATAAGGAAGGGTTTGATATTGATTTATATTCTACAGCATATTTTGGGGAGTCAACTCCATCTTCTAGTTATAAAAATGAAAAAGAAAAAGAAAAAGTAAAAAATCAAAAGAATAGGTCTTTGAGTGAAAACCGTAAGGCACTCTCTGATCATGAAAAAGTAAAAATAAAAGATGTGCCTACAGGTGAAAACCTCTCTGAGGCACCCAAAGGTGGAAGATTGGACATACCCTCATCAAGTCAGGATAAATCAACATTGCTTGTGGAAATGATCGAAGAGATAAATTTGGGTACATCTGACAACCCTAAGGTCATTCATTTCGTTGCTTCTCTATCAAAACAAGAAAGAATAGATTTTGTCAATTTCTTTCTGGAGAAAAAGATCAATTTTGCATGGTCTTATGTAGATATGCCCGGCCTTGATCCAGAAATAGCCCTTCATCACTTGCCATTAAAATCAGATACCAAGCCCGTCAAACAAAAACTCAGAAAGATGCATCCCCAGGTGGCTCTCTTAGTAAAAATAGAACTCAAAAAAATTACTAGATGTGGGCTTTATCAAACCAATTGATTATGCAGATTGGATTTCAAATTTGGTACCAGTTAGCAAAGTAACTAGGGGCATAAGAATCTATATGAATTTTAGGGATCTTAATAAAGCATGCCCTAAAGATGATTTTCCACTGCCAAATATAGACATCATAGTTGAAATGACTGCTGGATATGAGATGCTATCATTGATGGATGGTTTTTCCAGATATAATCAAATTTGCATTGCTCCCGAAGATCAACATAAGACTGCATTCACATGTGCTTGGGGTACCTACTACTGGAATGTGATGCCTTTTGGTCTTAAAAATGCTGGCGCAACATATCAAAGAGCTATGATGACAATTTTCCATGATTTTATGCATACTTTGATGGAAGACTATGTTGATGACCTATTATGCAAATCTATCACAAGAGATAGTCATCTAGCCATCCTTGGCCCAATCTTTGATCGAATGGAAACCTACAAGCTCAGACTCAACCCAAAGAAATGTGTCTTTGGTGTCACAACCGGCAAATTATTAGGGTACATTGTTTCTCACAGAGGCATCGAAGTAGACCCTGAAAAGGTTAAAGCAATAATGGATATGCCTCCTCCTTCCAATCTCCGTCAACTAAGAAGTCTACAAGGAAAGTTACAGTCAATCCGTCGGTTTATAGCTCAATTGGCAAACAAATTTCATCCCTTCCAGAATTTACTACATAAAGGTGTCACTTTTAAATGGACTGAGCAATGTCAATCAGCATTTCAAACTCTCAAGGATTATCTGTTGTCGCCACCTATTCTAATGCCTCCTATAGAAGGGAAGCCATTCATATTGTATATCTCTGCAACTGCTGGGAGTTCTCTTAGCCCAACAAGATGAGAAAGGCAAAGAACGGGCTATTTATTATATTGGTTGGACACTAGTAGGCTATGAACTGAATTATTCAACTATTGAAGGGGCATGTTTAGCAGTGGTATTTGCAACACAGAAGCTTCGACACTAGATGTTAAATCATCAGACATTGCTAGTAGCAAAAATTGATCCCTTGAAATACTTGCTTAGCAGGGCAGCTTTGACAGGTCACCTAGCAAAGTGGGTTATGATCCTCAGTGAGTTTGATATTGAGTACATTGAGAGAAAGGCAATAAAAGGACAAATCATAGCGGATCAACTTGCAGAAGCACCTATTTATGATGATCATCCAATGTTGACAGATTTTCCAGATGAATTAGTCTTTGCTATCACATCTTCTAATGAATGGAAATTATATTTTGATGGATCCCATACCAAATTCGGGTCCGAAGCAGGCATATTGTTTGTCACCCCTCAAGGTGATGCTATTCCCAAATCCTATAGAATAACTTTCCATTGCACCAATAATGTTATAGAATACGAAGCTTTGGTCACAGGGCTCTGAGTAGCAATCCACTGGAACATTACACGCTTGCAAGTCTATGGAGATTCCCAGTTAGTCATCTGTCAAGTGATGACTATGAAACGAAGGATGAAAAGCTTATTCCCTACAAGCATATGGTGGATTTCTTCAAGACAAAATTTACGGCTATCCATTTCAGTCAAGTTCCAAGAATAAAAAACTAGTCAGCAGATGCTATGGCAACTATTGCTTCCATGTTAAATATGCCCCACAATATGGACAGATGTGAATTTTTGGTCGAACAGTTGCTTGTCCCTTCCTTCAAAATTTCGACAGCAGATGTGATGTGTGTTCTTGTTGGTCCTAATTCCCCGTGGTACAATGACATCCATCGGTATTTGAAATCCCAAGCCTTACCACCTAACCTTTCCCCTAACCAACGTTGAGCCTTCATACGCCAAACAGTGAAATATGTCATCATCGCAGACACCCTTTATCGTCGTTCTTTTGACCACACCCTCCTCAGGTGTTTGGATTATGACGAGGCACAAATGGCTTTACGCGAGGTTCATGATGGTATATGTGGGGGCCATTTCAATGGTCTGAGTCTAGCTAAAAAGTTGATTTGTGATGGGTATTATTGGCCCACTATGGAAAAGAATGCTCATGATTTTGTCAAGAAATTCTACAAATGTCAAATACACGGAATTTACATTCATGCGCCAGCTCAAGAACTTCACCCTGTCATATCTCCGTGGCCCTTTTCTCAATGGGAATTGGATCTTATTGGCAAGATTCACCCGACATCTGCAAACGGACACAAATTCATCATCACGGCCACATAATACTTTACAAAATGGATCGAGGCTATCCCCATGACCTATATCACTGGTGTTCAAATTTCAAAGTTTCTACTGAATTATATCATATGCAGATATGGGGTTCCCCTTGCAATTGTCACAGATAATGGCCGTCCATTTAAAAATAAAGATGTCAAGGAACTCTGTGAAAAGTTTTGCATCCAACACTATTTCTCTAGTCCTTACTATCCACAAAGTAATGGTCAAGCCGAAGCATCAAATAAAACCATCATTAAGATCTTGAAAAAGGTTGTCAATGACGCTGGTCGAGATTGGCATGTACAGTTGAATCCAACACTATGGGCTTATCGTACTTCCATCCACACACCTACTGGCGCAACACCTTATTCCTTGGTGTATGGTGCGGAAGCCATTTTACCCTTGGAAGTGGAAATTCCCTCTTTGTGTGTTTCCCTGCAACATTTGATTGATGATGAAATGCACAGAGTCTCTCGGTTGCATCAGCTTGAGATGTTAGATGAGAAACATCAAATAGCCCTAACACATTTGCAAGCATATCAAAACCGTCTCTATCACTCTTATAATAAGAAGGTCAAAGGGTGACACTTCGAAGTGGGAGATTTGGTCCTAAAGGCAAACCTGAAGAATACACAATCTAATGACATCATCAAAGGAAAATTTGAGCCTAATTGGGTTGGACCTTTCATAGTTACTGTAGCCTATGGCTCAGGGGCATATCAGCTTGCAAACCCAGATGGTGAACCTTTGTCAGATCCTGTAAATAGCATGCACCTTCGCAAGTACTGGGCATAGTTCTTTTGTCAGCAGTTCTTTAATATGATCCTTAAAAAATACAAAAAAATCAAAAAAGTTCAAAAAAAATACAAAAAAATCAAAAAGTGAAAGAAAAAAATCAAATAAAAAGTGAAAAATTGAAAAGAACAAAAGTAAAGAAAAATAATTCGCCCTCTAGTGAAAACCTGGCAAACGGGCGCTTTGGGCAAGTACCATGGTGAAAACCTGGCAAACAAGCACCATGTGTAAAATATTATTGCTCCATCATCTATCATGACCCCTAGCTATACTTCCCCCCCACAGGTTTATCATGCTTATCCTTGCCCTGACCCAATGTTCTATTCCAAGCCTATGATTGGTCAACATCATTGTCTTGCATACTCAGGTTTCCAGTCCTTGTGCATATGTTTCGGTCCTGGTCACTGTATATATTTTTCAAATGTTCATTGGGTGTGTGCCCCTTGTCATGATCAATTACTGGAGCTTTCAAATCAAATAATGTCCTGAAATAATCCAAAAAAAATCAAATAATGTCCTGAAATAATCCAAAAAAAATCAAATAATGTCCCGAAAAAAATCCCTAAAAATCATATAATGTCCTGAAAAAATCCCTAAAAATCATATAATGTCTTGAAAAAAAAAATCCCTAAAAAGTCAAATAAAGTCCTGAAAAACGAACAAAAAAAAATTTCAAAACATCAAAATCCAAAAACAATTCCTTTGGCATTTTGCATTTTGTCAATAAATGGTACCCTTTGTGCATAGACACATCATTGAGCATACATCCAATGACAAATCGATCAAACATTTGTGTAGACAACAAACAGATAACATGTTACAACATTGTGCTTTAATGAAATCACGCATTAACAGATGAACACTATGTTTTTGTTATTTTTCAAGATTTCGACAAACTTTTTGGAATGCAAACCTAAAGACTCAACCTTGGGAAGTTGAAATGAAGCCAACACCTTAAAGGACAAAGGACCAAATGACAATAGGACAAATTGACAATGTCTCACCTATATGCTTGGATACTAAGCTAGGTTTTGACAAAAATGATATTAATGAAAGGACGAATTTTTAGACAAGGTCAAGACTTCTTAACAACAACTTAGGGTATCATCCAAAGTTTTGATTTTTCAAGTTTGACAAACCAAATTTTTTGAAACTAAATGCAAGAAGGCAATGATTATGACAATGACTTAGGATATGACATGAAAATGATCTAAGGATATGATATGACAAGATGAAGCCAAGACAAGATGACAATACAATGACAAGGATATGCGAAGACCAATGACTTGGAATATGCGAAATGCAAACTAGGCAATACCTAATTTTAGCATGACAAGGATAATGCAGGAATGTCACCTAAATGGAAATATAGCTTGGATATGACAATGAAATGAAAACTTAGAGAAATGTTTTTGAACCTAAGTGCAAAATGAGGACGCTTGCAATGAAAAGGACTAAAATGAAGGGAGATGACAATATGCCCTAGGACCTAAGTTGGACTATGCAAAACCTAGCCTAAAGTGACATGAATGTTGAAACAAAGATATTCAATGTCTTTACAAGCCATGTTCAAATGTTGGATGAATACTTGGATAAATTTGGACTTTTGTTTGGATTTTTTTTTGAATTGAAGGTTGTTGATTTTGAAAACCGAAGTTGATTATGAGCACTTTTGAAAGTTTGTTTTTGACCTTTGACAATCATGAAAGACAAAATGTTTGTTTGACTTTTGACTCAAGACAATCAAGCACATTTACAACAAATCCTATGGCTGGCAAGGACAATATCTGTTGAATCCTCTAACCAAAATACAACACTTAGCCGGATAGCTAGATGCTTGGTAGCACTGGCTCCCCCTTACAGTGCACTCACTTCTCAGGCATACCAAGCTTTGAGTTCAAGGGGCATCACTTCCCAAGAACTTGTTATCTCTAACTAAGGAGTACATGAGAGGTGTCTTCGGCATGCATGTATCACAACGCCTAAGCCAACAGATAGAAGGATTTTGGTATCTAAAAACAAGATATTCTAGTAAGGGCATCCATTCGGGTGGGTATTGATCCGGCAAATAAATCGTCGCAATACCATTCCAGCACCCATTGTCTACAAATTTTGTTGCATCCACAGTTATTTAGAGTGGTTTAGAAGAGCTTGGCTTTAGCTCGTCACCACTTTGGGTCATTCCCTCTCACCAATGCCTGTGGGAAGTGCCAGGCAGATCAGGAGGCAGGCCCAATTCTAAGGGTTAAAACATGCAATCAAACTAAAAACAAACAAAGCATGCATGGTGTTCATTAACCATTAAGAAATTAAATATGTAACTACTTTAAAAATCACAAACAAGATGTTTTAGTGAAAGTCTTTGACCATGTCCTGCATAAGATTTGTTAGTAGTTGTGTTTTTTTTAGTCTTCCTCACACGTAACGCCAAGATGTTGTACAGAGAATCAGTACCAAAGAAAAACCAGAATATAAGAAATAGAATTAAAACAAAGTAATTTGCAAGTAAAAACATTGGTTTCACCTCTGTTTCTGGCCTTACACAAGCGCAAAATGTCTCAACACAAGCGCAGAATGCCTTGACACGGGCGCAGAATGCATCAACACAGGCGCAGGATGTCTTGACACAGGCGCAGGAGTTTCCAGAAAGCTCTGAGTCGCCCTGTTTCTTGAGTTTTTACCTGCAAATCAGCTCAAGAGCACTCAAAACATGGTTAAGGGGGTTAAGATTCACATCGAGTTCACCAGAAAATGTAGACATCTAAAAATGGTCAACGCTTGCGGAGTCATACTTTAACATGTACGCATTGCCTTATTTTAGGGTTCTTGCGTCGCATTAACATTCCTTCTATGTTGCGCACTTGGTCTTTATCATTTGCAAGCATCGAGTCCTTCTTTTGCATTCCTCATTTTTATCGCTTTCGAATTAGGTCTTGTCAATAGCAATCTTCGGTCATGATTTTGGTCGATCTTATCCTGTCGTATCAATGTGCGTGCTTATTTATCATCATTTTGGACATCGTCAATCCTAATCGATAATAGAATTAGGGTTTTGTCCTCTTGTCAATCTTTCAATCATCTTTAGCTTGTTTGTAATCATTTGCGATTATCAACTTGTCAAATCATGTCATTTTTGCGATCGATTCGTCATCGATCCTTGTCCTTGTCAAATATCGTCATTTTTGCGATTGATTCGTCATCGATCCTTGTCCTTGTCAAATGTCATCATTTTTGCGATCGATTCATCATCGATCCTTGTCCTTGCCAATTTTGTCATCTTGCGATCGATTCATCATCGATCCTTGTCCTCTTGTCAATCTTGTCATCTTGCGATCGATTTGTCATCGATCCTTGTCCTCTTGTCAATCTTGTCACCTTACGATCGATTCGTCATCGATCCTTGTCTTTGTCAATCTTGTCACCTTGCGATCGATTCCTCATCGATCCTTGTCCTCTTGTCAATCTTGTCATTATGCGATCGATTCGTCATCGATCCTCGTCCTTGTCAATCTTGTCATTTTGCGATCGATTCGTCATCGATCGTTGTCCTTTTCAATCGTGTCAATTTGGATCAATTAGTCATTGTTCCTCATCAATTGGTGCCTATCAATTTGATCTCTTTGTCAATCTTGGTCAATTTGTCAACCAATCTCAATCGTTTATCAGCATTGGTCCTTTGTCAATCAAAATCATGATCGAACCTACACTAATGGCTTGTTGTCTTGACCTAATTCATTGTCCTCTTATTTCTAGGGTTTTATGATTTGATCATTTAATCCTTTTCTTCTTCTTGGTGGGTTAAATAAATCTATTTATTTAGTCCTAGGTCTTTTTCATGAATTAATTAATGGATGAAAACCTATTAATTAATTCACCTAATTTCTATTTCATCTTTTTCCTCAATTTTCCAATTACTAATTTCTCCTAATTCCTAATTTTCTATTTCTCCTATTTTCTTCAATTTTTCTAATATTTCCCCTAATTTCATGGGAATGGCATTTAAATTTTGTCATAATTTGTCATAATTTGTCAATCAATCAATCTTGCATGTCAATTTTGTCATAATTTGTCAATCAATCAATCTTGCATGTCAATTTTGTCATAATTTGTCAATCAATCAATCTTGCATGTCAATTTTGTTATACATTTGTCATAATTTTGCCATTCACGATTTGAATTTCCATTTGAATCAATTTCATGCTAATCTTGTCCTCTCTCCAATTTCTCTATAAATTGGATGAGTTTCTTCAAAAAAAAAAAAGGAGAAAACCACGCTTCTAGTATCCTTATGCTGCCATTTTTCTATTTATCTCGCTTTCATACTATGCTTTTGCACTTGTAGGTGAGATCCACAAACACACTAATTTGAAGGAGAAAGAAGGACAATGGAGGAACAATGAAGGAGATACATGCTTTGGTTTGCGTTTCATTTTAGTATTTCATCTTCATGCCTTTATTGATTGTAATTAGGATTTGTCATTGCAATCTAGTTTTTGTGGTTGAGCTAGTTTAAAGTTGCTTTTGATGCATTCCATTTTCCTATCTACAGGTGCATACCTTAATTCATTGATTGTAGAGAGTCGGATTGCATAAGCTAGTAGAAGGGTTCTTAACAACTTACTTGTTACATCCTTTTCTTCAATAGTTCCACCTGCTCCTTTGATTTGATTGACAATCTCCTTTAGCCTTGTACTGTACTGGGTTATGTTCTCACCTTCATTCATCCTCATAGATTCAATTTGTCCTCTTAGACTATCCACTTTTTCTCTTTGAACATGTTCATCACCTCCATACACAGATATGAGCTTGTCCCACATTGCCTTTGCATCATTGCAGCCTTCTAGATCATTAAACTCTAAATCGATCAATGCAAATGTTATTTCAATCATTGCTTGGATATGTTCTTGCTTTGCCTTTATCTCTTCTATTGTCAATGGATAGGTGCTCAGTGTGATGAAATCATTCTCTAGATAATATACAGCATATTCTCCAACTCCTGATAGGTGCAGCTTCATCCTTTTCTGCCATGTAGAGAAACTTGACTTGTTCAGCTTTGGTGCATCCCTCTTATACATCTTTGGATCTTTGCCTCAAGTACCTTTAAACTTTTTCTTCTGGAGTCCAAAGCTCTGATACCAATTGATAGTTCTGATACTTAATGTTAAGTACATATGCCAAACTAATAAGATGAGAGGGGGGGTGAATCATACAAACTTAATCTTCCATAAAAACATCAGATTCAACCTCAGTAACCTATACATCAGTAATATAACCAAAACTGCTAAACATGCAAACTCAAAAGCATATAAACATCATAACACTCATAACACCAGTTTTAACGTGGAAACCCAAATAGGGAAAAACCACTGTGGGATTTCGGACCCACTAAGAAATATACTCTTCTAGAGTATGCTCGGTTAAAAGCAAATCCTGTTAAAGATTACAACACATTACTAAATGTGACCTGGTTAAGGGATTTCCCTCAAATCTGTTAGGATCTTCACCTTGTTAGAAGTGACCTTGTTAAAGGAGTTCAAACACTCAATCAGAATGTCACCTTGCTAGAGGGTTTTACAAATAAGACTATTAAGTCCACTCGATTAAGAGATTTTCTGTCACTTTACAAAATAACAGTAATAAAAATCTATCTGCAACTTCACATCTAAAATGCTAAAGTAGATTCTTATTTGCTCAATACAATATAGACATAGAACTAATCTTGTCCATCTGCTGGGCTCTATACTCTGTTATTCAAAACATGTCTTCAAGCTTTTGTGCTCGGTAATCACTAAGTAGCATCCCTGTGCATACACTTGCCCACATACATTATTTATCAACAGTTCCTTATTTATAAACAATAGCTAACCGCTTAATCTCCTTGATCACATTTCCCATGATCAATCATAGCCATCAGATCTTCAAACTTTGACCAGGTTCAATGTATCCTTCGATCTGAAAACGTTTTACCCCACCTAGGAACTTGTATACATTTCTTGGAACTTGTGCTAGGGTATTGCGGTTCAATCTGAGCTGTAGATCTTCCTGCCGATTTTCCTTTGCCATAGATTCTTTAACAAACTTCATTCATGGCATACCAATCATTTAATCATAGCTAGCTCATCAGCTTCCTTCATTAAATAATGCTTTTATTCATTCAATGCATTATGTTATTACTCAGTTACAACTCGGTAAGTACTAAACTTCACTCGGTAGACATTCTGCCTTCATTAACCGATAGCGATAACCTTAGGGTTTACCGACTAGGTTTTTTAGGGTTTATCGACTAGGTTCTTTGCTCGGTAACATAGTATAGTATTAACCTTACAATCAATAACATATGTATTATATCAAAACAATCTAAACATCATGATCTCATCATTGTCTAACTCGGTAATAGTTGCCCATTGAATAAATTATTCCTCCCCTTATTCAACATATTCTTTCTATGTCTTTTACCGACATCTTTATACTCATCAAATCATACTTATTAAGATATGGCAACATCATACTGAATTAGAAAATCAATTTCTTGACATCAATGACAAAATAATAATATTAAGATAGTAAACATCCTTAATCAGTTATATCCATAATCATCAACAACCTTCTCAATATCCTTATTGAAATGCCAACAATCTCTCCTTGTCTGTTATAGTGCCAAATGTAGACAAGCACTTCCGAAACAACCAATAGATCAACTATACCAATGACACAACAAGATAACTCTACACCACACATTCCAGACCATTTTGGAACAACAAGTTTGACATTAATGACAACCACAACAACATATAAACGCATTTTTTCCAACAATATGTAGAATACTTGTCGCTCTTCATCTTCCAATGCTTGGAACTCAAGTCAAGTCAACTTCCCTTTAGAAATGGTAGCTATCTTTCTACATTTACAGTTGGACTTATTCTACCTACAATGAGGGCAATACTCTATGATAGAAGCCTATGTCTCTTCTTGTTTCTTTTTAATTTTAAGAGTTTTTAATTTGAGTATCCAAATGATTGATAATATATTCTTTTGTATCAAAAAGAAGTTTTCTCAGTTCCACCCTAAAAAACACCATTAAATGTTTGAGTACTGGGAAGTAGCCTAGAGATTTTATTCTTCCTCGAAGTAGACTTGGAGTAGTTCCTAGTAATCTTGAAGATGTCTTCAAAGGTTTCTTGGGAGATGCCACCTCCCCCCATCAGGTTCAGTGCATCTATGCAATCTTCATTAATTTCTCTTAGGAAGACCATCTTGAAGAACTCAGTTCAGTGAGCCTGTTTTTCCTGGATTTCTTCATACATAACTGGAATTGCTCTATGTAATCCTCAAGAGGTTCATCTTCCCTTTGGGACATTATAATGATGTCCTCGTTCCTAGCATCTCGACCTTGGCAATAGTCATGATACTTCTACAAAAACATTTTCTTCATTGTAGCCCAACTAGTGATTGCGTTTCTACCCGATTCCATAAACCACCTTACTATGGAATTCTTTAGAGTTGTTGGAAAGAGATTAAGTATATGGGAATTAGTAACATGATAATAAAACTATGACATAATATATCAAATTAAAATAGAAAGGTATTAGGGTCTTCTGTGATTAGACCATAAAAATTTGGGAGAGCAAGTGAAGGTATATTCTTGATTGATGTTGCTCTCTCCTAATTAGAAGTGGGATATTTGAAGGTAATAGGTACTTCAATATTTTCAACTTTCACTTAAACCATTTTTTCTATTACTTCTTTTTTATGCTCTTGAGTAGGTTCCTCTTATGTCTATTTATCATCAAAATATTTTGAATTTCTTTGCGCACTAAGTGGTTCTTCAAGCTCTTGAGTTGTTCCTAGTGAGTCTTTTGACCCTCTGCTTGAAGCTAGAATGTCCCCTACACTTTGTGTAGAGGGAATAATTATTCCTCAAGTGTCACTCTATCAATGCATACAATGGAAATGTCAAGATTATGGGTTGTCTTCCTATAATTGTTAGTAAATGGGTTGAAATTGACCTAGAAATCTATTATTCCTAAATGTCAAAAGTAAAGAAACTATGCTAATGAAAAGCAAATGACAAAAAGTAAATAGTAGAAAATGAAAAACACTAAGAAAATCTAAACTCAAGAATCCTAAGCCTTAGCACCATCTCTAACAACTATGCCAAAATGATTGGTCTCTACTAAATACACAAGGTTGGTGCAGTATATCAATGAACTCAACCCTGTCAAAATGCCCAACAAAGTAACCTAGTGTCTTAAGAAAAGACTCATTTCATTATCTTCTTATATGATGCTGGAACTATACATGTAGCAAGGGATTCTTAAGCCTTCTATCAGTTGTGTAAAGAGAAATACTAACTAATGAAAGTGTAAAATTGTTGAAATTCAAAATATATCTATACAATAGTTATTGTTGGTAACTTGATAAGTGACTATGCAGTGGTCCCGGGTAAATAGTATGATAATTTGGTTGCAACCTAGACTCTAACCATTAACCATATTAACAAAACACTTTAACTAGACAACAATGATTCTAAGAAGTAATAGTAATCTAATTAATGCTTTTCATAAGTAAAACTAACTAAACAAAAATAAAGAAAGGGAGAGTTACACTACCTCAAGTGGCCCTTGCTTGAGGAAATGCAATCTTGAGAAATAATAGTATGCTAATTCAGAGTGTAAAAAATATTGATTTATTCACGTTCATCAATTCGTAATAACAACAATAATAATATTCACAACTATGTAGAGAATCTAGAGACAAATCTGGTATGCATATTACATGAATGTTTAACTATTTAATTAATCAAAATTTGAAGAAGCGGGAGAATTAGCTTGAGTAAAACTCTTAGAAACACTTTGAGAGAGTAAAGTATTTACTTATTCATAATTAACCTATGACATGTGTCGTTCCTCCCTAATTCTAAGGATAACTTATTCCAAACAAAACTACAACAATAACTCATTCTAATACGAATCCTAATATGGATCAAACTCTTTATTCAACAAAAACATTAAATCCAGGACATGTGGAGATTCATGAAGCATAACTTCATTTCATCAGACTGGACTACAATTCTTCTTCGCATTTATTTGATAGACAAAGTTAGCAAAGCTTCAACATGACTACATCCAAGTTAACAATTCTTTGACTACTTCCACACAAACAACAAGGCAAGTCTTCCTTTGGTTATGGGTCCAGTTTGATTCTTTAAGTTGGTTGTTAGTCCCTCAAGACAAGCATTCATTCCATATAAATCATCATTTATAACATATTGATAATATATCGATCATAGAAATTTCACATAGGATATTCACATATTAACATGTCATATATATATCATAATTGGATGAAAGTATAGTTTAGAGAATAGTTAAAACATATAAGAAGCCTGATAAAAGTAGCAGTAAACAACTAAAATCGTGACAATCCCATGACTCATTAGATGCAATATGGGAAGTTAAAGCATTCTTGTAGAAGCATCTTAGGTTATTTAACATGATGAGTGTAATGTTAGTTTGAAGAGGAGAGGTATGTTATATACTTAACCTCTACTATGTATAGGGATATGTGTACAATAACCCATTGCTCACTTACCATTTATTTTTTTATACATTGCTTAGTTGTTCTTGAAGTTGACTTAATTAGAATTAAAGAGTGTAAGCCTACTAGTTATTTTTATAAACAAGGTTGAGAAAGGCTCTCCCAAATCACTACATTTCAAATTATCTTCTCATTGTAAGATTTTTAGAGGTTAGCTCCTTGAAGTGTCTTAGCTATTTATTAATTGTTCTATTATTTGTATACTCAAATTGAACTAATTTTATTACACCATAAATAATGATACGTGATGATGAGGCTAATTTGATCAGATTAGTGTTAAAAGTGGTGGTAAATCACTCATCTTGCACTTATTTAATTGAAGAATGAGGAGAATTTATAGGCGTACATAATAGAGGCTTTATATTGAAGTAGATGAGTAGGATGAGGGCCTTGAGTAAGGTTTGAGAGGATTTTGAACCACCACTATTGGAGCCCCCACGATCCATAATAGATCAGGCATGGGTACTTTGGGATCCAAGTATGTAAAGAAAGTAGAAACTATGTCTCTTTAATGAATAGAAGATTAATTGATTTAGAAAGTAACAATGGAATTGGATTGTGTGTAGAGATAATCAACATGTGGATGACATTTATTGGTGTTACCCTAAAAACCTTGTTGTGAGGTATCTATTGTCACAAAATTTTGTACCGTTGTCAAATACACGTACTGAGCAACCTTGTGAAATATGGAAACAACCTCCAAGTGTGGGAGCTTGCATTGTGAGATCAGATCTTCAAAGAAGGATGACTTCCTCTTTGATCAGGGTGCAGTGTTGAACCAACCCAACACTTTAAACCCTCTTCCTAAGCCTATTCTAAGCTTATTCTAACCATTTGCAAAGAAAGGGGAGAAAAAATGCATAAAAATAAAGGGAGGTGATGCACCAATATAAGAGTATGTTTCTCCCTATCAATGACTGCACAATACACCAATGGAAATATCTAAGGACATACACAATTTATTATTTTAACCAATCTCCTAAGGCATGTATGAAGGTTAGAACATAATAGAATGTTGAAATATGATGGTTAACAAATTTGTCACCTGACTCTATATTCTCACGCCCACTGAGATGACAAATGTAACCACAGTTGAACTAGTCTAACAAACTATTAACTGACTGATTCTCTGCTTATTTTACAAGTTGGCAGCTACCTTCTAATGATTTTCAATGAATGAATAAACAACTCATATGCTTTTAACCAGAAAGCTTTGTAAAGGCATTCACAATACTAACTACTATTTTTAGGATTTTTTTAGATTTTCAAAAATAAAGCCACTGTGAAACACCATTCACAGATAATATTCCACAACAACTAAAATTTCAAATCATCCACCACTTCAATATACATTCACAAACTGACATCCATTTCAAAGAATAGAAAAGCATTCACACACCATAATTCAAATATTATGAATATATGTAAGCCACAATTAGTTCTTCTATATTAAAATAGTAGATAACCACACGCATAAAAGTTTTTTTGCTCTTATGAAAAAAACAAAGTTTGCCCAAAATATCCTCTCAAAATAACTAATCTACCTATTTAAAGCTACCATCCTCCTATCTTTTCTGTTTCCAAGAAACTGTTACTAAAGATAACGGTCTTGAACATGACTATTTCAAAACAAAAGAATTCTATAGAACAACATCAAAATATAAACTGCCTCACAATAGATAAGACTACAATATCACCAGGCTCAGACTCCATCATCAGGTATTTGGTTCAGCTCCGCAATCTGTCTGTCAATCTCATCTGCCTTTTCTTCTTCTTTGATCAGCATCAATAGGATATCTTCAAATTCTTTCCAATAAAAAATAGTGGCTCGGAAAAAGTCAAACAAGTTCAAAAGACTATGTCACTACACTAGGTTGACAACGGGCCGCATTACGAGACCTCTTCCAACTGGGAGTACCATTTCGCCGAAGTTAATTATTTGGGTTTCTTACTACTGCTAGCTCATTTTGCAAGTGTTGTTCATGGTTTTCAGCTTGTTTTGCAATCTTATCTAATATGGTGATCACCCTCCTATATTCGCTGAAATCAATTTGTGCTTTCTATGCAAAAGACTGTAACTGTCGGACTATATCCTGCTACTCTTTCTCAGGCCAGTTTGAATCTAGGTTATGAGAAGGTAGTTCACTGTCATGAGGCAAGACCATTCCGATACATGCAAAAATGACAATAATTTTCTCCTTTAACTATCTTTAATGTTTTCTGCAAGAATTACAACATCAAATGAAGTAATGCATGTCGCCACCCTTTTTCATATTTGGATTGCTTAATGACCATTAATGACGGTACTTTACAAATCTTTCCTTGATTTGTTCCCTAAAAATAATGCATGATGTGGCAATCAATGAGGTCGAAAGAGGGACAACAAGAAGTCGTTATTCTTATCGATCTGACAATTCCATTTAATTCCATCGGCACCCAAGCAAGACCTATTTGTACCATCACTCGTGCTGCCACCCCTAGGTACCAAAACCACTTGAAATTATTTCACCAAATGTCCTTATATGGAACCAGTGATGTCCTTTAAATTATTGAGAGAGATGGACATTCACCGCAACACGAAGAGTGTCAGAAAATCAGGAGGTCGGGCAACTTCACAACCATCAAACTCCTTTCAAAAGAGACCACAACTTTGACTTCTTAAAGGTGTCAACATTATGCAAAATTCCCTAAGTTGGTCAGACGATCGGGTGGTTCTAAAAGTTAAGAATCCCACGACAAAAGTTAGGAAATTCGAAAAGGTCGCGATAAGAGTGAATGAAAGAAATAGCAGAGGGGGAGCGACTTTTCAAAGTTTAAAAATTTTAAAGGTAACAAAATGAAAGGAGAATGTTCATAATACAACACTTATGAGCATGATTAACACATCATACAATATGGAAACTGAGAAAAATACATGCAAATAAGAAGGTAAGATGCTTTACACAAGATATTTGCACTAGAAAGAGGCATAAAATAGAGAATTTCATTGATGCAAGGCAAGGAAAAAATTTAAGTTGTAAAAAAAATGAATTTTCCATAAGAGAACATAGGGAAGAACAAGTCCTTGAATATGTTACAAGATTGCATTTATAGTTTAGGCATAACTCTGATCTACAATTGAGTTTCTAAACCCTAACTGGATTAGGGTTAGGTTATAAAAGAATACAATAATCTATCAGATCAAGGATCTGATTGCTTGTGTATATATTTGAAATTCTAGAAGCTAAAAGAGACTAAGGAAGATTTGCAATGAGTGTAGCTACGGCTATGGAAGACGAAATCTATTATTTTGTGGAAAAATTTTTGATAGGGATGTCATATGATCACTCTCCTAATATGATAGAAAGTTTTATGTGAATAATAGCTGAGCATTAGAGGTTGTGATTCATATTTTCAAAGCCTGGAATGAGTTGTGACATTGTCCTAGAGTGATTGGATATGATTTGGATGAGTTTGGGGTCATCATCAAGGGAAACATTCATTATTGATCTGCTAGTCGTCAACTACCCCACCTAACCGTTACATTTTAAATTGTGTTCCTATAGGTTTTAATCTCAACCCTTGATCTCTTCCTTTGTGCATAGATGGATAGTGTGGATACATCTGAAAAACTCCCCATAATGGTTGATTAAAACATAGTCATCAATCAATCCCTTGGATATGAATGGAAGGCCAAGATGTGTCACGAGATCCACATAATTTTTCCCTCAAACAACCACACACCCTCTTAGATCGAGCCCATAAGACAATGGTCACCACATCACCTACTAAAGGATAAAATCCATGAACTCTGGCATCCCTTGAGATGGGACTAGGACCCGCACAATGGCCTATGGGGACATGCAAAAGTACCTAGTTGTCAAGGTAAAAGGTCAGCACATGGTCTTGTAACCTCAAATGGTTAGGAGTGAAGACTATCATGGGGACACAAGGTAGCCCTAGCATCTTGTGGTCAAACCAGACTAACCATGATAACCCTTGCAAAGCTACAAGATAAGGCTTAAGGTTGAAAAGGGGAAAGTCGGTAAGTAGGGAAAGGAGCTAATAGGTTGATGATTAAAGTGGCCTTCGATCACTGGGTTAAGTGGTGATGACTAGACCACTTAATAATGTGAAGTTAGAACATGGATTGAGAAAAGGCTAAGGCAAGGTCTAGGGTTCCAAATTTAAGAATTAGGGATTTAGACAACCATTTTGCAGAGGTTTAAGCTCATTTCTAATGTCTCGGGTTGATTATCTAGTGATGCCTTAAGGTAGACATAAAATGCCAACAATATCCTAGGGGTGATGACGATGAACGGGTGTGTATAATGAGGCATTCTATTTAACACCTCTATTTGATCCAATGCTCAAAAGTTGAATAAATTTTTAAGAGATGTCACTACACTCAAAAATATAATGCACTAATATCCAAACAAATTGTCAATAATGAATATAAAGAAATATCTAATTGTGATGAAGGTTTGATTTGAACATGGAACATAAAATTCAAAATAAATTTAATGTACACCAATTAATTAAATACGGTTAAGGTAAAATAGTAAACACACCTTGGTGTGCAATGGGCCCACTAAAGAGGTGAAAAAGATCAATGAGGTAAATTGCTAGGTCATTTAGCAAATGATTTTGTTTGTACAACAAATGTCTCAATGAAGATTTGATAGCTTAAAATAAGGCTATGCACCCACTTATAATTATCCAAACACATACCAAAATGAAACCTTCAAATTAGGAAGTAATTAGGATCCATTACCAACAAGCTCATGTTATGTTTGCAATACAAAAGATAGGGATATAAAAAGGGAGAGATAATGGGAGAAGAGTGAGAGTGAGAGAGAGGTAAGGAGATAGAGATAGAGAGGAAGATAAAGATAGAGATGGGGGAGAGTGTTATTGAGAGGAGAGGGAGAGTAAAAGTGAGAGAGTTGGGATATAAAGAGTTAGAGGAGAGAGAAGGAGAGATAAAGATAGAGATAGGAAGTGATATATAGAGAGATTTAGAGAGAGGGAGTTATTTATGGGTAGAGAGAGAATGAGAGACAATAAGATACATATAGTGGGAGAGATAAGAAGAAATATAGAGAGGTAGAGATAAAGAGGTGTAGCATTGTAAATTGTCACCTTACACCTCATGTTTGTGCTCCCACTTTAGCGTGTCCTAACCTCATCCTCTCTCTAGGTTCGTTCAGGCCCCCTTATTCAACTTCGATGTCATGTACAACCTTTTGTGGGTCCTACTATGGGATACCCAATGTTTATTCTAGTCCTGTTTGTAGAAGGACCAAGGCGCCCCAAAATGCCTTGGTCCCTCTCAAAGGGGCCCCTATTTGAAATGGGGTAGGTGTTACATCTCCCCAATTGCATTTGATTTGTGGGCTACACATGATCTTTGAAGGTTGGCCTGATCGATAATTTACCCAAGGAACTCTATATAAAAATATTATATCAATTCATTTTCGATCTAAGACTCCATCCCTATTATTCATGCACTCATGAAGCATTCATTATCAAGCATCTTCAAAGATTAAAGGCTACATATTCATCATTCAAGCATTGTGGAGCAAAGTTACATCAATCTTTATGCAAGCATGTG
This sequence comes from Cryptomeria japonica, assembly GCF_030272615.1. NCBI lineage: Eukaryota > Viridiplantae > Streptophyta > Pinopsida > Cupressales > Cupressaceae > Cryptomeria > Cryptomeria japonica. The sequence continues at coordinate 417,850,260 of NC_081410.1, forward strand.
TGTGTGATTAGGGTTTTTCATCTTCACGTGTTTTTCATTCCATCAAATTCAACATTTGTGATTACATTAAAAGAGCATTGCATCATCATCAACAATTGTAGATTTGAGGTATATCTCTTTAACATTTATTTTAGTATTTGCATTATTTCATTCATAGTTAATTCCAAAACTAGGGTTGACCTAAGGCAAACCCTTATCCCCAAAGTCTTTCCCTTTCTTTTTGTGTGCAAGAAGTAGGTGTTGAATTGTACCCGAGAAATCTAATAGATTCAACAGTGACAAATAGGTCAACTTTTGATGGTGGGAAATTCAGAGGACCAGGGTAGATCTGTGCTACCTAGTCCCAAAAGATTAGGCCAAACTTTTTAGGACAAGTTCTAAAAAACTCATTTTGCCCAAATTATAGTTGGTGGCTCTGTGAGGCATCCGTAGCTTACTGTTTATGTCAGTTTACTTTAATAATCCCTTATTTTACCCTAATTTCATAAGTACATTACAATTCAATTAAGCAAGAGGATAAACAATACAGACCAATTGAATCCAATCATAATCTTAGACCTTTCCCCATTGGGATTGAATCTAGATCTATTGGGTTGAATCCTCTTTCAATGCAATTCAGTTAATTGGGTTATTTAGTGGATTTACTTATTCAAACTCTAATTACTAATTTTTCATATATTACAACAGGAAAAAGAGATAGAAATACAAGTCTATAAAGAGGGTGAGAGAGAGAGAGAGAGAGGTAACAAGAGTGAGAGATAAATAATTTGTTAGAAAAAGTAATAGAGAGAGGGAGAGAGATAGATATGGGAAAGATAGAGAAATAAATGGGGGAAATATAGAGATATAGAGATAGGGAGGGAGAAACCAATAATGTATATATGAGAGAGAGAGAGAGAGAGAGAGAGAGAGAGAGAGAGAGAGAGAGAGAGAGAGAGAGAGAGAGAGAGAGAGAGATGTGTAAATATATTGAAAGGGAGGAAGAGGGAAAGATAAATAAATAGAGGGGAGATGAGAAGTAGAAATATATAGAAAGAGGGAGTGATGGGGAGAGAGGGATAGTGAGGAAGAGATAGGGATATAAATGAGAGATAGAGAGAAATATTTATTTGAAAATGTCAAGAAAGATAAATATATAGAGGTGGAGATGGAATGAGAGAAGAAGATGGACAAGGAGAAATAAAAATAGAAAGAGGGAAACAATGGGAGAAGGGGAGATGTGGAGATAAAAAGATAGAGATATAGGAATTGTTAAATATTCGGGCAATTGAGAAGAGGGGTGAATCAGTTGACAATAAAAATTTTCTTCAATACTTTCACATATCCATAATAACCAATAAAATTAATTAAAACAGATATAACATGAAAGCACATACATAAAATAGATCACACAATGAACACCAGATATGACGTGGAAAACCCAAGAAGGGAAAAAACATGAAGAATGTTAGTTCTTAATATATAACACTAGTTAACTTTTACAAAAGGTGGCTCACTTCCAAAATGCTCACTGTAGGAGGGCTCACTACCAAAGGAAGAAGAAAGAGAAAAAGGAATCCACCATTATGACACAATCTGCAATACCATAACTGCTTTTGGTGCCTCTCAGAAACAACACACTTCACATATCAACATCAATCAGATTTTTCCTTTTCAGTAGATCGCACATCTTCCATAAGTGCATACATTCAGATCATTCTTTTATTTATACTATATCTAGGAAACATAATCTTCTAAGCTGGCCAAGATAGAGATTTGAAATAGGTTGGCACTAAACATTCTGGTGGTGGAAAGGAATGAGAAGTGGACCAAACCACAACACACTTCATCAAACAAATCAACATGTTACATCCACCACAAATACCAGACCTAAATCATGACTCATATGCTACATAAATGTTGTTACTCATTCTCCAATTTTGGATCGAACCGAACCGAAATTAGCATTACCCAACTTAGAAAAAATAAGAATGGAACCAAGATCCTCATGAATACGATCGATCAATACCATATCTAGTAAAAAGACACATCCGGATCACCATCAATACAAACAAACAAAATATCAACTGTAACACATATTTCGGAGCACAAAACACTCTAGAAACACATCTTCCAGATCACCAACTTAAGAACCAATCCCAAAACAATATGTTGACATCAATGACAACCATCAACATCATACCTGGAACAATCACAACCATCAACATGATACTTGCTATAGAAACTAATATATAGATATAGAGAGAGGCATATATAGAGGGGGGAAGAATGAGAGATAATAGAGGTGATAGATAAAAGTAATAGATAGAGAAGGAGATGGATGGAGATAGAGATAGGGAGGGAGAAACGAGGAGTGCATGTGTGAGAGTGAGAGAGAGATATAATACTTGGTTGATATGATTATAAATATTTTTGTTGATAATACTTGGTTGATAATAATATAAATATTTGCATAAAAAAAAGTTGGCTGACAAGACTAAATATTTGTGTCTAACAATAATATTTTTAGTCTTGTTGGCCAAGTATCACATAACTATAATATTTGTATTATTAGATATTTAATAGCATTTTTAGATATGTTACTAATATCACGGAAATATTTTTTTATACAGTCTTTTCGAATGTTTAGCATATGCCCCTTCGTTGTGTTGAGGCTTAATGATTTTCTATGGGGTTGTTTGAATTTTGTGGTCTTTTTGGATTAATGCCTTGTTAACTCTAGACTACTCTATGTTTTATTGTTAAAGGGTTTCAGGTCCCTTCAAAACCTATTTATGCCTTAATCAAAAAGTACTATATAGTTGACAAAAAAAACATAAATACAAAGAAAATAAATTTTATTGCTTTCATATAAAAGTTACTCCATAGAACTATTGTATTTGTGTATATACTTATTTCATTTAACCACATAAATAAAATGGGTTCAATGAAATAATCATATATTTTATTAAATAAAATAATAAATAACTATTCATTCTAATAAATAAAATAATAGAAAAACATTTTTTAAATAATTATATGATTAAATATATAATGTAAATATTATCTTTATAGTAGAATAAAAATAAATATAAATTTATAATAAATAATAAATAATTAAAACACTTTGGGGTTGTTTGCAATTGCATTGAGGAGGACAGGGATACCCAGTTAAGGAGACTTTTTTTGATTGGAGAGGATTATCTTCTTCTTGCGATAAATAACGTCATTGGATCGACTTCGACATTAAGAAATCATAGCGACAACGATGAGTGTTGACTAAATTCATGTCACCTATTAGCCCTGAATATTATCGATCTAAGACATTTCAAACGGGCTATAACCCTGAGATAATACCTCCTATTTGAGCCTAAAACCCTAAAACCTAAGTGTTAAGGCTTTTAAGCCTTTTTATCCTTTTCGAGCTCTAATTTTCTATTTAGATGTTGATCAGGTTGACTGGTCAAATCACTAAAGATCCACCGACTGGAGGGTTTAAGTCCATGGCAGGGTCAATAGCTTCTTTTCCTCCTACTGGCTAGCGGGGTCCTCGGCCTTTTCGAAAAAGCTTCCAAGGCCAGTAGAGTGAGATTTTGGTCTTGCCAATAGACCTTGCCTTGGCAAACTTCGAATCTTTTCAGCAGGATGATGGCCTCCTCTTGGCAAAATCCAAGGCTTTTGGGCATAGCTTACCAAGGGTGACAAAGGAAAAAATGCGTCTGGCCAAAAACCCATGTCTTGTCAAAAGGGCCAAAGGGCGTAGTGGGTCCCACATGATACATTATCCCAAGTGGACAAGTCATCAGTTGCCAAGTGGTCTCAATGGACACTTGGATTGGTGGGCCCCGAGTGGTGAGGGCCTTTTCAGCCAGACCTCCTATAGGCGACAAAATGAAAAAAACATCTTAGTGAAATGGCTTATCTTGTCGAAAGGGCCATAGTCCATGGTGGGGCCCCTTCTGCGAGTAGTGATTGGTTCGGTGGATCTGGCCTGATATGTGGCATGATCGCAACCCCTAAATTTTCATAAAGAGAGCATCTAACGACAATGTTTTAAACTCATTTTGGCCCCTTGGATGATTATGTGGTGATATCTCACACGTCCATCTGCGCGCAACATGGTGGATCCTGCGGCTAAAATTCAAACTCCCATGGACCATTAGGATTCAAATCTCTATTGGGGTTGGTTGCCGACACGATGGTCAAGACCAACTTTTAGACCTCGTCAGTAGCCAAATCTGATATGATTTTGATTCACCCACTCTTAGACATCTGCCATTACTCCAGAAGGGACTCTATAGACCGATCTCAAATGCCACTCTGTAGCCCTTTAATGCAGATTGAAGACTTTTTTACCACTGTGGTACCACCATGATACAAATCAGATCAGAGCTTTCTTCATCTACATGGATTTGTTGTTTCTTCATTGATTGAAGAAGATATTTTAGAGTGTTGCACACACGTAATCAGATCAATTTCTTCATTTGATCCTCTTCCTCTAATTTTTTGTAACCTAACCCTAGTTAGGGTTAGGGTTTCTAATTGCAGTCCAATCAAAGTTATGCCTAAACTACAAAGGCAATTTTATAACCTGTCTAAGGGATCTTCTTTCTTTCTTCAACATAAAACTTATGTTTTTCTGTAATTGCAAAACTGCCTTGCCTTGCATTAATAAGATTTACTCCTTTTTGCCTTCATTTAGTTTTGACAAAGTTGTGGAATGTGTCACCTTCTTATTTATAATGCATTCTTATTTGTTTCCTTAGGCTTTAGTGATCATGTTGATACCTCCATGGATGTTGTTTGTAGATTGATACAATCCCTCTCTTCATCCTATAAAGTTCCAACCTTCACTCACCCTTAGGAGACTAATTATGATAGGATTTTGTGCATCCTTGGGTAGTCTCATTGCTATTTTGTGCAGCTATACGCGGGGAAGATCACAATTCAATTTAGGTGCAAACCTCTTTTCCCCTTTCAAGCATTTTTTTCCCTTTTCCCCCTCAGATCAATATATTATGATTCAGTAGTGTTGGGTTAGATCAACACCTACATCAGATTGATAAGGAAGTCGACCTTCTCTGAAGACTCAACCTCACAATATGTAAGGTCCCATGATTGGAGACTATTTTAATGTGTCACAAGGTTGATGATCAAGGTTGTTCATCAAGGGTGAAAACTTTTATGACAACAATGAGTTTCTGGAATTATTTTTTGTTACTATCATGCAGGCTACGAGGTTGGATTATAAGGTGGCAATATTTGCACATAAACTAGTAAGGGTAGATATAAAAATGGCAATCCTCACAATAATTTCAAAGATGAATTCTAATATAAAAAAGCATTCATAGTGAGAGTATTCAATATTGAAGCCATTGGAAAGAAAATGATAGTGGTGGAGGCGTTGACCTTGTATCGAGATGGTCTTACCAACTTCAATATGACACCCTTTGCTAATTATGTGGGCATTTACAAAGATCTATTCTCTGCCTCTTAGTTGGAGAGGATGAATGTAATGGCAGAAAGGATCACTACCCTCACCCAATGGATGTATTGATAGTTTTCTAATTTTTAATAGAAAGGAACTACCCCCTATGGTAGAAGCTTATCTAAAAATAATAATAATAACTAATAAATAATAAATATAATATGTTCTGATTGATTGAAAAACAGGTTTTAAGGACCTGAAACCATTACATCATAGACAGAAAGATAGCAGGAAAAGGAAATAAAGTCCACATACAAAACGATTGGCCAAAAGACCAGTGAACAGAAAGAACAACAAACCAACAAAACACAACAAAGAGACCAAGGAGACACTACATAGCAATTTTCTTTAGCAGATCCTCTGCCTTTATCACTAGCTCATCATAGGTTGCCCCGACTGCTTTCAGCTCCTCCAGATCCTTATTCACTTTCTTTTCCTTCCTCTTGCCTCTGGTGCGAGTTCTGGGACCTTGAGCTTCCCCTGTTCCTTCAGTGTCCAGGTCAATTTCCTGGATTTCCTTATCATCATCAAGCTTGTTGATGAGGGTATGGGTATTATTGGCCGAGATTTTCAAAATGCTAAGGCTCTGCTCTGCAATATTCTTAAGGCACTTCTCAATTTTTTCCACTTTGATGACTGTGTCCGAGAGTGTTTTTTCACTAGTTTCCGCCAGCATTTTTCTGTCCAGCATCTCCTTTTCAATCTTCTCAAACCTGGGATTAAAAGCATCTCTAATATCTTCCGCTTTAGCAATAGTGTTTTTTAGATCTTCGATATAATTGGCCATTGTATTCCCCTCTCTAATGTTAATGGTCTCCAGGATCAGGACTCTGTTGCAAAGTTTTTTATACTCATCCGCAACTTTCTTATACCCATCAATAAGCCATTCAATAGTTTTCATAAAACCATTCAAGGCCTCAGGAGGAGGGCCAAAAGAGGGAGTCACTTTTCTAGGGGTTCCTGTTCATTTTTAGGAATATGGAGGGCGGAAATAGTGTCAGTGGCCCTAAGAGTCTCCTCCATTGTCTCCATGTCCAGGCTGTGCTCGACTTCCAGGGTCCTAGTTTTCTTGTCATCTTTTGGTTCCTTACCAGTCTCCTCCGGTTCCTCGCCAGTCTCCTCTATTTTCTTATGATTTTTCCGGGTCTGGGCTTGGTGTTTACTTTTCTTCTTCAGCAACCCCTTAGGGTTCTTCTTCTCCTTAGAAAAATCAAAGTACTCTTCTTCCGAAGAGATACTGATCAAGGGTTTGCTTTGAAGTTTTTTGCTCTTAGAAGAAGAGGGTCTTGATTTCCTCTTATTACTACTCTTATACTCTGAATCATCAGAGCTATCCTCATTATCAGTCGAGGAATCATTGTCTAATTCCTCCTCCTCTGAAAAATCAGAATCAGACATATCTTCCTCAAAGTCCACAGAGAGCTGCATCCGGTTGATTTGACTGGCCTTTAAATGGTCATAAATGAGGACCATAAGACCTTGGTGCATTGCGGTATCGCCCCGAGGATTTTCTTTGTAGGCTTTTAAGGAGGCATTCATTGAGCAGAGCAAGAAGTAAGGAAAATTCACCTTATCATTATGCCTAAAATGGTTTAACAAAACAAAATGATACCCATAGACTTTCATAAACCTACCATCTAGAGTTATATACCGCATTAAAACAAAGAAAATTTCCTGCCAGGGTTTTGCAAAAGCCCTAGGTGGGTAGAAGGTTTTGCTCAACTTTACCAATCTTTTTTTCTCTTTCTCTATAACCGGGTACCTTTCAATGGCTTCCCTACTGACCTTCCTATCTCTGTAGAAGTTGCAGCCCTCCCTGTTGAGACCCGTAGCTTTAGCTATTAAGTCTTCATCAATTTCCACCATTTGGTCACCCATTTTTAGCATGCCCTTCTTCCAACTTTTGCAGAAGAGGCTAGTTACCATTCCATCACGCCCGTGGAGTCTCTCTATGAAGCTCGAAAGACCACCCTTTTGCAAAATTTCCCACACCTCTTCTTTCTATCGCCACTCCTTGCAACTACTTGGCTCATATCATCTCCTATTTCTGCCCCTGGTGTCATTTCTCACAGCCAAATTTTGAAATTTACAGAACTGGTAAAACAGAGTGCTTTTTGGAGCTAAAACAAATACCCAGAAAGCATGTGTGACCTTAAAGATCTGATAGATTATAAAACAAGTTTTGCTGGCTTTGATGTTATAATAAGTAATTTTCTCATTATAGAAGTAACTAGAGGTGCTTACATCAGTACTTTTCATAATTACCTTGTCAATCAAGAGTCTTTGGGGTACTTCGATATCTTTCATCAATTATGACTTGTCTGACATCTTCGGGGAGACCACTCTCACCCATCCATGTGGTAATAGTCTCATTCTTAACCGCCACATTTACAGCCCCAATCAGCAGAACAGTTGGCCTCCCGATAGATATGGGATATATGGCATTTTTTTAAGGTTCTAATGATGTTAATAGCAGGAATAATTATATTGTGAATCGGCCATGAGGGCTTTGAAATCCCATTGAGGCACTTAATTATATTATTGGAGTCCCCTTCTATCCAAAGATAGGGGCAGATCCATTTTTTGGCTAGGATAATGCCTTGAAGGGCTGCCATAGCTTCCACTTTATGATTGGTTTGAGTACCAATAGGGACAGCAATCATACCTTTGCAAATGCCTTTGTAATCTCTGAGAATAGCTCCATAGCCTGAAGGACCTGAATTTCCTTTGGTTGCACCATCGAAATTGATTTTGAGCCAGCCTTGGGGAGGGGTTTGCCATTTAGCTTCAAGCCTTTTATTGTAGCTGAGATTAGGACCATCAGTGATCTTCATATTCCATGTTCTTAAGATATTTGACTCCAGGGAGTTATTTGAGTAACAAGAAACCTCCATGATTCCCATATTTTCCTGGATAGCCCTTTGAATTTTCTGAAAAATAGTGTCTTGTTTTAGGGACACATCCCTAAATATTCGGTTGTTTCTTTCTTTCCAAAGACCCCACAAAATGTGAGGAAGAGAGAGCTGCCACATACATCTCAGAAAAGAATTAGTCCATTGAATTTGCCAGGAGGAGAACAAATCTCTGATGTTACTGGGAAACACCCAAGCTAAACTAAAGCTCTTGAGGAAACTTTCCCAAACAGAGGCTGAGAAGGAACAGTGGAGGGCAAGATGGTCCATTGACTCTTCCTCTTGAAAGCACAACACACACCTATTAGGAAGGGCAAAACCTCTGCATTTTAGGTTGTCAATAGTAAGGATCTTATTTTGGAGGATAGTCCAGAAGAAAAAATTGATTTTGGGAGTGAGACCTTTTAACCAAGCTTTAGACCAAAAAGGATTTATAGGAGGGGGGGGGGATAGGATACAATACATCAAAGACACAGTTAAAATGCCTTTGGGATCATGTTTCCAAATTAGGGAATCCTCTTCCTTATTTAGCCAAATAGCAGACAATTGGGTTTTGAGCTTAGAGAGGCTAGGGTGAATACTATCAATGTTCTGCCAATTGTTCCCATCCCAGTAATCTGCCACTAAGGAGCCAAAAGAGCCAATACAGAAAGGGGCATGGGAGGCCCACTCATGGGAATCCAAAAGGGGTTTATCAAAAAGCTAGGGATCCTCCCAGAATCTAACTTTTCTGCCATTTCCAAGTTTCCGTATCACTCCTTTAGCAATCACATCTTTACATTTAGAAACATGGTTCCAAATATGGGATCCATTTATGCTAAAATCCAAATTAAGAAAAGAAGAGAGAGAAGAAGACAGAAGAGAATACTTACTTCTCCAAATTTTGCACCATTCAGAATCAGAATGAAACCATCTCCAGGCTTTTTTGGACAAGAGAGCTTCATTTAAAGTGCGAATCCTCCTGAGCCCTAGACCACCTTTTCTTTTCGGCCTACAGACCTGATCCCATGCCACCAAGGACATTCTTTGCTTTTCCTCAACCCCAGACCATAGGAATCTTCTTTGAATTTTCTCAATAGCTTCAACATACTTGACTAGAATTCTAAATAGGCTAAGAGCATAAATAGGGATACTTTGAAGAGTAGCCTTAAGGAGAAGGAGCTTACCAGCTTGACTTAAAAGGGCCCCTTTCCAACCTGCAAGTTTTTTGTGAAATTTATCAACTAGAGAACTCCAAAAGGAGTCAGGAGGGGCAATCCCCATGGGGAGTCCAAGATAGGTAGCAGGAAGGTCAGCAATCTTACACTCCAGAATTCTGTTGATCCTCTATTGTCTTCTCTTAGGAGTATTAATGAAAAAGACATCACTTTTGGCCCAGTTAATAAGCTGCACCGTTGCAGATGCAAAATTGTACAGGGTACTCTTCAGTACTTTAGCTTCTGAGATGCTTGATTCCCCCATAATTATTGTATCATCAACAAACTACTGGTGTGAACAAAAAAGGTCAGCAAAAGAAGGTTGGAGGCCCTTAAAGGATCCTTGTTGCACCAAATTTTCCATGGTCCGACCAAAGCATTCTGCCAAAATAATGAAAAGGATGGGGGAGATAGGATCTCCTTGCCTAAGACCTCTCGATGCTTGGAAAAAAGTTGAAGGAGAACCATTGACAAGAACAACAAAGGATGTAGATGTGATAAGTTGGGAGAAAAGATCCACAACTCTAGGGGCAAACCCAAAAGAAGTGAGAACTTTCTGAAGAAGAGACCAATCAACCCTATCATAGGCTTTGAAGAGGTCAAGCTTAAGGATGAGACCCTACTTCTTAGCTCTAACAAGAGAGTGAATATTCTTGTGAACTATAATAATGGAATCGAGAATTTGTCTTCCAGGAACAAACCCATTCTGTTGGTGTTTAATTAAGGCAGGGAGGATAGGCAAAAGTCTAGAAGTCAGGACCTTAGATATGATCTTGTAAAAGGAGTTGTAGAGGCTAATAGGTCTGAACTTGTCCAAAGAGTCGACTCCTTGAATCTTGGGGATGAGAGCAATAAAAGTACCATTGATTTCTTTCAAGAGTTTTCTAGCCCCAAATAGTTCCTTAACCCCATTGGCTACATCAATCCCAATAATGTCCCAAAACTCTTGAAAAAAGAGCATTGGGAAACCATTAGGTCCAAGTGCTTTGTTTCCATCAAAGGAGAAAACAACATTTTTAATTTCTAAGATAGATGGAATGGAAGAGAGGAAGGCATTATTTTGGGCATCAATGAGACAAGGGATGTTCTGAAGAAAAGAGGATTGAGCTTTAGCATCCAAACTGTGGTCCCTCTTTAGGAGGTCCGAGAAATACCTTTTAGCTTCATTCCTTATTTCATCCTCCTTGACTAGCTCCCCACTTTCCACAACTAACTTGTTCATCCTGTTGGTTGCTTTATGCTTGATAGTCGACATATGGAAGAATCTTGTATTCCTGTCCCCTTCCTTGAGCCAAATGCATCTCGATCTCTGCTTCCAGAACATTTCCTCTTTAGCAATAATGTCATGGTATTTCGTAAGGATCTCATTTTCATCAGCAATAGACACAGTACTGAAACCATCCTTCTGGATCTGGTCCTGTATTTCTTTAAGGTTTTCCTGAATTTTACCCTTAGCCTCAAATATATTCCCAAAGTTGTTCTTATTCCAGAGTCGAATGTTGTCCTTCACACTTTTGAGCTTCTTAACAACTTTGAACATAGTCGTTCCCTCAACTTGGATACTCCACCATTTTTGGATATTTTTTTTAATGTCGGGGTGAAGGGTCCACATTTTTTCAAATCTAAAGGGATAGTTTCTCCTTCTATTAATCAGATCAGCATTGAAGGTGATTGGGAAGTGATCGGAACCAACCCGAATATGTGCAGACAAAGAACAAAAGTACTGACTATACCAATCATCAAAAATGAGAGTTCGGTCAAGACGCACTTGAATAAGGTCATTACCATTTCTCCTATTTGTCCAAGTGAAATTGCAACCATGTATTTCCAAGTCATTAAGAGCCTGGGAATTAATAATATCCATGAGGGCCATCCTACTTTCCAGCTGAGAAGGACTGCCTCCAAATTTTTCCTCCTCTTTCAAAGGCATATTAAAATCCCCCATAACCATCCAACTAAGATTTTTGAAGATGTCCCTAGCCTGTCTAATCTTTTTCCAAAAAGAGTTTCTAGCCTTTAAGGTATTAGGAGCATAAATGTTTGTGAGAACCCATGAAGAACCATCTTTAAGATGCTTAAATTTGATACAAGAAAAATTACTTTCCTGAATAATGACCTGGCCTTTTATAGTGTTAAGATTCCAGATGGTAGCAATGCCTCCAGAAGCACCGTCAGAACTACCCCCACTAACATTACCATTTTTGAAGAACTTCAAAGATTCAACTTTTTCTCTACTCATTTTGGTTTCTTGAATAAGAAAAATGTCATGATTGCTGTCTCATATCATATTCCTAATAATATCATGTTTATGGGGATTGTTTAGTCCCCTTATGTTCCAAGAAATTATCTTCATAGCTACTTACCAATTCCCAGCTCCTTGATATTTTTTTGAGTTCCATCTGCTATGTTCTTGCTAGCCTCCATGTCTCTAACTTTGTGGTTAGAGGGCCGTCCTGGGGAAGAGGAGATGTATCCCACATCAACTTGAGCTATTCTGCTAGATTTCCTTATCAGAGATGTCGAGGGAGTTGCTGCTTTCTTGTTCCTGTGTTTAGGTTGCTTCCATTCCATTTTTGTCACGGGAACCACTTCCGGATTGATGAGGATTTTGGAAATTTCTTCTTCATTACCCCATTTAGGAACTCTGGAATCAATTGAAACATTGTTTGTTGTTCTTGAGTTCTGATTTGAATCTGAAAGATTCATACCCAAAATTACACAATTTTGGGCTTCTTGAATTTCAAAACTAGGTATGGCTACAGAAGAGTCAGTCCTTTCAACTTGGGGATCAGGGATCTCTCCTTCCTCAGGTTGATAATCTCTTGCTTCCACTACCTTGTTTTCATATGTGTCAACAACCACTTCAGCTATCGCATTTGGAGGATCATTCTAATCATTCAATGCCTTTTTTTGAGTTGTTCTTATGGGACTAGCTTTGGTTGTTTCATTTCTCTCTGCTTCCTGTATAGTGGGACTGAATATAGAGTTTGAGGTTTCCTTCTGTTCCCCCAAAGGAGAAAAGCAATTGGAATTTTCTTCCTTATTTTCTGTGTTTTTAACTTGCCACACCCATTTCTCTGGCATATTCTAACTTTCAATTTGAGGTTTGATCTGCTTGGGCTTTACCTTTTGCTTTTTTGGGCAAGATTTTGCCCAATGACCTACTTTTTTACAGTGGAAGCACGCGAAAGGAATAGTTTCATATTCTATATGTTGCTTCCAGGTTCCAAGTTTTGAAACTAGGTTTATATGTTCTGACATATCTGCCTCAGGGGCTACTCCAACATAGAACCTTGCGTGGGTTAATCTTCTTTTTGAAGTAGTGACTGGGTCTATAGAGAGCAGCTCACCAAAAGAACTTGCTATTCCAGAGAAGATACTTTCTGCCCAATATTCAAGAGGCAATCCTGGAAGCTTTATCCAAACTGGAACTTGGGCCAGAAGAGAATCATTCATGTTTAGTTTCAAATGCCATTTTCTTAGAACTAGAGTTGTCTTTCCTACCATCCAGGGACTCCCGCACAAGATCTTAACCTTATCTTCTTCACACGAAAAGGAGAAAGACAGAAGACCTTTGGGTAGTGCTGAGACCTCAACGTTTCCTTTAAGGACCCATTTTCATTTGACAAAGGCCCTAACGACTTCAATGTTGGGGCGCAAACCCATAAATTTCCCTACCAAGGAGTTCGACATACTATTGATATTATGGTCCAGAACCTGGTCAGGGATGGAGATAGAAAACTTACCACCAGAAGGGTCAGAAATGTTCTTAACAGGAGGAAGGGAGGATTTACCAGATGGTCTAGTTCCAAAAAGGGAAGACCATTTTTTTCCCTCCCTCCCGCTATCCACGAGGTCATCTCGTGGAATGGGTCCCCCATTGGACCCTTCCCCCAGATGCCCAGATGAATCCATTGTCACCGCAAATAGAGTACCATCAGATTGTGAGTCAGCAACAACAACTGGGAGGTTCGGGGGCTTGTCCTTATCGCCAATAGGACCAATGCCATTGATCTGGCCGATCTCACCATTGGAACCAGGGTTCCCACCTTGCTGAGAATTTGAAATTTGAGCTCCCGCTCCCGCTTCCATTCCGATCAATGATCCTAAATATAATATGTTAAATTAATTATATAACTAAATATTTATATGTAATGTAAACATATGTTAATTTTTATTAGGCTGGGGGCCTAGCTTGATTAGCAAGAGCTTCTTATGGTAGAGTGTGAGGTTGCAAGGTCCAACCTCCCCCAGCCCATATGGTACGAGAGGATGTGTCACACTAGAATCACTAGTCACATTAAAAATTTTACTAGCCGCACTGCAATTTAAAGGGGGGCTACTCAATTCTTGCAAAAAAATTATTTACTTTATAAAAATTCAATTATATACATTGATGTCTGAAAAAAAATAGCATTATATATTAAATTTAGCAACGCTTTAAAAAAATTACTATCTTGAAATTACACCTCTCACTATCTTAGTCTTGAATAATTCAAGATTTGAGGGTCAACATCATTTAAATACTTATATGGGGATGACAACGACAAATGCATCATGCAGTCATAGTCGCAGTAAATATATTTCCCTTACATCACAATAATTACAGTACCTTTTTTACATATTAATAAAAAACAAAGTTTTGCGAGTGTATGTTATTCAAAACTTGATGGTGGGCCCTTTGCACTAGAGATAAGTGAATGGATGAATGAATGAATGAAATATTTTAATGACATCCATGAGACTAAATAGTCTATGAGACCAAGAAAAGCATCCTTAATTTATCTTTAGACTCTTTTCAATGTTGGACTTCCTACTATTAATTTTAACAAGGAAGTTGATCGTCTGGTTAATCTTTTATTCCCCAAATAATTTGTGCATGTTGTCAACATTCAATACCTTTTTGTATCAAGTAGGAATATTCTTTTCAGTTGTGAATTATACGATGAATCATCATTCTATTTCTACCACTCCCTCGTTGTAGAATGTGTAGGCTCTTTCTGCCTAAGTTTCCTTGGGTATATTCCACCTACTTGTTTCACACTTAAGATGATGTGACGCCATCCTCAATTGTGGAGCTAACAACCTCACTTCTATTTAATAATTGCCCATAAATATGTTTTTCACCATGTTCCTTAGTTGGGTTAAACTCTTTGATGTAGTATGTTTTTTTCCGCCCAATATGTTTTATCCACATGGTAGTTCTAATTTTTTCAATCACATAACTTTTTATTTCTTCATTGGTGTCAGGACATTCTTGCAAGTTGATGCCCCACCTTGTTGTTGTTTTTCTCTATCCAAGTTTTTTTCCTACAATCTAGCACCTCCATAACTATTTTGGGCCAATGATGATTATCCACATTTTCAACCTTTTTAAAATAACTTACCAATCGGTTTATCATCAATGCCTCCAATGGAAAAGTTATTTCTTCAACCAAAGTAAATTCATATGGGACCATGGTTTTATCTTTGATATTTCTTGTGATTAGATATTTTTGGATTCTTTCTAGTTGTCTCAAACTGTAGTTGACATGTTGTTTCCCCACACTTCACAAACAAAAAGGGCAATTGTTATGATTAGCAAACCTAAAAGGGTTGCCTTGGTTTTCCAATCCTAAAGTTAAGTTTTTTTGTGCCTATTTTGAAGTAAGTATGAGACTTTTCGACTTCCCTATATCCTTTATGTTATATAAGTCTCCCAATTGAGCATATAGTGGAATTAAATCCCCCAAAAATGTATTCTTTCACTATATATAGTGGGTTGCCTTTAAGAGTAAAGAATTTACTTATCTTTTCTATTCAATGATAAAATCATGTTTTTGGTCTTGGCGATGTTCATTTGCATCCTAACCTCCTGAAAAATGTGTCCTAGGGCCTTTATATATTCTCTCAACCCATGAGCTATTTTTAAAATTAGGACAAGATCATCAACATATAAAATTAGCTTCACCACATAACCTACCAATTGGATACTTTCTCCATCTCTCTTGCTTAACACTACTTCTAACTTATCAATGTAAAGACCGGATAGCATGGGAGATAGAGGGCATCTCTACTTAACTCTAGCGTTGTTACCAAAACACTTAGACATAACTTCACTTGCTTTGATTTTAGCTCTAACCTTCTCATATAGTCCATGTACAACTACTCTATACAATATGGGATACCTAATTCCTCTATTTTGTTCCATTGTTTGTCTCTAGGTACTATGTCAAAAGCTTTCTTTAAGTCCCAAAAATATCAATAAGCTTCCTCACCTTAAGTACCTCAATTTTTTGAATTAAGTGCCTAAGAGTGATGCAATGATCAATGGTAGAGTGTCTTGGCCTAGAGCTTGCTTGCACTTTTGTCGTTTTAGTCTCATTTTTTGTCCAACTATTGATTCTTTATTTTATCATTCTTCCAAAGAGCTTGCCAAGGAGAGGATTGACTATAATCATGTGGTAGTTAGATGGGTTCAACTTGTCTATCAAGGGCGTGGATCTCCATTCTTTGCGAGGCTAGCATGCGATGACACTCTTCCCTACATGTGTCATTGCTCCTTATTCCATGATTTCTGATTAGCCTTTGGAAGTTTTATGCTCTTGATTTATCCTCGTGATGTGATTTGGATTATTGTAAATGTGGTTGCCTTTTAGTTGTGGATATTGTTGTGTTTATGTCCTTTGGTTGTTAGGTGTCAGCCTAGGTCTAGAGTGTGTGTGGGACCTTGTGTCTTTCTCTAGAGCATGGGGGGTAGTTCCTTATTGGTTCCACATGGTCAGGTGGTTTGATGCCTTCTTCCATTGGGATGTTCTATTTCGTTGGATGTTTGTGTGCGTGGATATGGCTTCTCTATCTCTTCGGTTGGGCTTGGATTTATGGAGTAGAAGATATATACTATTGTAATGGACAAATAACTTTATTAAATATGTATTATAAGATAGCCATAGTTTTAGATTATAAACTATGTATCTTGATGTAGGAGGATATTGTATGCATGTGTAATAAGATATTGAAGTAGTAGATTTTGATTATGATTCTTGTGGCAGAAGTAGTTGTTGTATCCTTGTTGGACATATGAAGTATCTTGGATATTCATTATTCATGCAATTGGAGATTAGGATTCATGGTTAAATAAAAGACGAACTATTGGATTAGTAATATGAGTACCTTATGACTCGGAATGAGAATATTGGATTAGACTTGTACGTATTAGAGTATGAGGGAATATTATGTGTTAGAAATATTACCGTAACTTGTAAATATTGTTATTTAAATGAGATGATTATTCTTATTGTTAGAGATTATGCTTCTTGATGGTTATAAGAAATATTCTCTTATTGTTATTGTCTCTTGTGTTAAAGTTGGATCGGATTTATATATATGGTATTTTTCAAATCTATAGTCACTTAGGTTTAATCCAATACTATATTACAAAATATAACATAGATTACAAATGTCTTGATAAATTTTTAGATTGCATTGTAATATTGAATTATGCACAGTAGTATATATGAATCGGAATTTCCTTTAAAACTCATTACACTACATATATCAAACTATTTACAGTTTGAATTATATTATTTATGTAACTATAGATAACACAATATTCTCCACAATATCACAAACTTAGTGTAGTGCAGACTGCTCACTTATGCCATAATGATATTGACTGCACTCTTAATAATAACAACTGCACTTGATAATATCAACGTCTTGTTTATCAATCAAATGGAATAGAGTCAATGATATATGCACTCTGGTCAACATAGAGTCACAACTCTATGTGGAACCGACATGGTTCCATATAGAGTCGTGACTCTTATGTGGAGCAATGACCATTGATAACCATCAATAATAATAAGCAACATTTAATCAAATAATTTGTAATCGGTATAATTAGTGTGACCGATACTATGATTTTATAAACAACATTTAATCATCACACTTGCTAATCGATATACAAATATAATCAATACTATGTATAATCCAATTGTCATATAGATGATTATGGAGCAAATCAATCATCATATAATATTGTGATATGTGATCAAAATACAAATATTTAGTGAAGTACGATCAAGGGTAGGAATAAAAAATTTTATCATACAAATGTCTAAGGCCATTAGGCCAATTAGATATTGAACGGTTAGAGTCATTTGACCGTTGCTACATATTTTTCAACACTCCCTCTTAGCTAGGGAGGAATTCTTCTATCCTTCAAATAAGTTATATCACCATATTGTGAACACAATAGCTTCATCTATTGTGTGAGAGAAAGATATGACCTCACTATGATATCGGGAGTTATGGCATATCCACGGATATCACGTCACATGATATCCAACATAAATCTTATAATGTAATATCCACCATTATGGCTTGTCCATGAATATCACGTCTCACGATATCCACCATAATGGTTTTGTAGCTAGGAATTCGGAAATCATCAAAGCAAATATCAACATTAGTCATAGCTCAATCACAAAAGCTCAAATACAATGATCAATCCTAACACACTCAATAAAGACATGAAAACAAAACATTCAAGATTTGAAAATTAAGCAAACCAATTGCAGATTTGAATGTCTCCTTCATGTGGCTCCATTGTCCTTCTTTCTTCTTCAAATAGCTTTGTTGTGGATCTCACCTACTAGTGCATGATCATGATATGAAAGCAAGTAGACAAGATGATTGCTCAAGAATACTCGAAGCGTGATTGATTTGACAAAGTGATTATTAGATAATGTGATTAGTCTTGATTGAAGAAATTCATCCAATTTATAGACAAATTGGAGAGATGACAAGATTAGCATGAATAGATTTGAATGGAAATTGCAAATCAAGAATGTCAATTATGACAAATTTATGACAAATTTGCACTTTCTATGCAAAATTGATTGATTGATAATTTATGACAAGATTATGACAAATTTCTATGTCAAAATTGATTGATTGTCAATTATGACAAATTATGACAACTTGAAATGTCATTCCCATGAAATTAGGAGAAAAATAGGAGAGAATAGATGAATTAGAAATTAGGAAAATTAGAAAATTGGAAAATAGGAATTAGGAAATTAGAAAATGAGGAAATTAGGAATTTAGTGAAATTAGAAAATGAAGAAAATAGGAATTAGGAAAAATGAGGAAATTAGGAATTAGGAGAAATTAGGTAAATCAATTAATAATTTGTCATTTATTAATTAATTCACAAAAAGAGGAATAATTAGTTAGCCAATTAAATTAAACATTTAATTGCGACACGAAGACCTAGGATAAATAAATAAATTATTTAACCTAGAGGGGGAAATGACAAACAGGGTTAAATGAATAAAATCATGAAACCCTAAAAGATGAATTAGAAAATGCAAGAATGACAATTAGGTCTTGATGAAAGATAATTAATGTCAATTCGATCTGATCATGATTTCTGACTTGATAAAAGACCAATGCTGATAAATGATGTGATTGATAAATGTGTCAATTGATGAGGGACAATGACTAATTGATCCAAATTGAGAAAGACGACGATCGATGACAAATCGATCGCAAAATGACAAAATTGACAAGAAGACAAGGATCGATGACAAAATAGATCACAAGACGACAAGATTGATGACAAATTGATCAAAAGACAAGAATCGATGACAAATCGATCGCATGATGACAAGATTGATAAGAGGACAAAACCCTAATTAGGATTGACGATGTCCAAAATGATGACAAATGAATACGCACATAGATGCGACAGGATAAGATTGACCAAAATCATGACAAATATTGTTGTTGACAAGACCAAATTCGAAAGCGAGATAAATGAAGAATGCAGAAGAAGGACTCGATGCTCGCAAATGATAAAGACCAAGTGTGCAACATGGAAGAAATGTTAATGCGACGCAAAAACCCTAAAATAAGGCAATGTGCAAATGTTAAAGTATGATTCCACAAGCGTTGACCATTTTTAGGTGTCTACATTTTGCCCCTCTTTGAGACAATGCAATTTTAAGCGTTGTTTCAAAGAACAATAATGAAAATGCCCCAGACAATAATAATGACATATGCATGCCCCCTCGAGGAATTGGCTGGAAACATCCAGAAAAGAGGCCAATTGATTGATAAGAATGATAGAACATGATAGGAACAAACAGACTGACAATCGGAGACTGGATGCACGAAGGACAAGCAATTGAAGGTGCAAAAGATCACGACCAACATGAGATGGAGAGAGTGCACGTCCATCTATGCATTGACAAAGATCTATAAATGAGACAAAGAGAGTGAAAATTGCTCATTTGCACTAGCCCAAGAGGAGAATTTGTCGCTCTGGAAAAGGACACTATATGAGAGTGCAGATCCACCAGAGTAGAGAGCAACATCATATCGGGCACGATCGAGGACAGAGAGCAGGGCATGCTCTCGGAGGTCATTGAGCAGCATGGGGGTGAGTGGACCTAGGAGACCACCACAGCCAGGACCAGGAGGGACATCATCCGCGAGACATGGTAGGGATGAGGAGGATAGAGGAAGCACCCAGTGACAGAGGCACGTGCTCCTTATGACAGAAAGTGGACATTATGTAGTTTGATATTTTATAGTCAGCCTGCAGGCCATACTTAGGACAGACAATCCAATTTTGTACTCCGATATTATGTGGATATATGATATGATATGCATCGATATGATGGGATGCAATGTGTTATGACTTATGTTATTTTCCATGTATGGATGACTTATGCACTGTTGATGTATTATTGTGGAACATGTATGGATTTATTTTTTATGTGTTTTTAATGCATTTATAATATGAAATGGATAAAAATGCTTGATATGATGCTTGATGTAATGCAAATGTAATAACCAATGAATGCAGGATGTAGCATATGCGTTTGGGGAAATCGGAGCACTAGACCGAACTGACTATCTGAACCGATGGAAGAAATGTTAGTAAGAAGAAATGAGACAAAGGACAGTTAGAGATGAAGAAAAACTTGCTTTCAGTAATGCACTTTGTAGGTGAGAACCTTTATTTTAATGTAGCAAAATGGATGCGTAGCATCATGGCATTGAAGGCTAGAGCTGAAATGCAACCCTTTTTGCAAAAGACAGACACATCGCAGACAAACAACAATCACAACAAAAAAGAAAGGGACCATGAACCATCCCAGTCACTCTAAATCACTCAGTGACATCATCGAGCAACATAGGAACATGATCGAAGAGAAATCAATAAAAAGGTAAGATGCACAAATTCCAATAAATCAAACAAACATCTTGATCTTCAGTGTCAAAAGTTGAAATTTTTGATAGGACGATCATGCTGTCTGGTTTCAGGACATGCGGTACCCCGTCTAAGACAGGACACAGTCTGGTTTTGAGTATACCACACCTTGTATAAGACCCATGATAGTAGAGACAAGGACAAATGATTTTGATGCTGATTGATATGACAATTTTGATCAGTTGGAATGTCTGGTTTGATTGAAAAAGTTCATCTGTTAATGCGTGATTTGCAGTAAAGCACAATGTATGATTGCGTGTCGTTGGAGGGATGCTCAGTGATTGTCTTATGCACAAAAGGGGTCATTTATTGCAAAATGCTTGTTTTTGGATTTTAATGTTTTTGAAAAAAAAATTGTTCATTTTTTCAGGACTTTATTTGACTTTTTAGGAAATTTTTCAGGACATTTTTCAAATTTTTTTTTTGGATTATTTCAGGACATTTTTCAATTTTTTTTGAATTATTTCAGGACATTTTTTGAATTTTTTTTTTGGATTATTTCAGGACATTTTTTCAATTTTTTTGAACTATTTCAGGACATTTTTCAATTTTTTATTTTTTTATTTTTTTGATTATTTTGCCCCCAGTGTCTAGCAAGGCAAGGAATATGACAGGTGAATAAATAGGCTTTTTGAAATGTTGGTGGATAGAGGGAAGACAAAGGCCTTTTATCATGGAGACAATGCGGATGCAATTTGCAAGGGCTATAGCGTGATGGGACAAGAGACTGGATATGACAATGTAAAGTAGTGACATGGCATGAGGGACATGTCAAGAGGTTTTTGAAACCATGTTTACATTTTGTGTCTTTATGTCAGATCAAGATCAAGGAATGAAAAAGAGTGTATGGATAGTGATAATATATGGATAGGATAAGCAAGACCAAGAATGGATAAGGGACATGGATTGAAGGTCGGGATACGATACGTGATAGTGGCAAAAAGTTGCAATAAGCTAGGGAATATGGATGAAAGGTATAATAAGCAAATGGATAAATGACCAAAAGCTATGATAGACTAAAAGCTGCAAACAAGATGCATGATGCTCATGAAGATCCTCAGCCTTGTCAAGATCAAAGGTGGAAAGAGGAAATAAGATATGAGGGACGATAGGATATGAAGGGTAATGACATGGTATGATAGGATAATGAAGGGCAATAGGATATGGAGGAAACCTGCCCCCAAGTGTGGTGTGCAAGAAGTTCATAGATTACACATGACCCCTGTTTGCCAGGTTTTCATCATGGTACTTGCCCAAGGCGCCTGTTTTCCAGGTTTTCACCAGTGGACGAATTATTTTTTCTTTACTTTTTTGCTTTTTTTTTTTTTTGTCTTTTTCACTTTTTTTTTTTACTTTTTTTTGAATTTTGACTTTTTCAATAGAAGATGGACACATGATAGGGGATGGAAGAAGGACTCAAACATCTTTTTGTTTGGATAGTAGCCTTGAAAAAAATGGATCATGACCTTTAAAAGTATGCTCAAAGACGTTGGTAGGATAAGGACATGTAAAATAAGATGAAACTAAGGCAAGGATTTATGCAAAGGATTGGATCAAAGGATGGAAAATATGCATTGGATAATGGATAGGGTATTGGAAGAACTGGGCTTCGGTGGATGGAAATGAAGGCAAGATCGACATTGGCACACACCTTGAGGGGTGATGGATTGATGGAGGAAAAATGGGTTTTGGATATTGAGATTTTGACGGAGGAAAGGCTATAGATTTTGGGACATAAGGGCCCAAAATGGATGAAGAAGGTGATGGAGGAATAGCAACTTTGGATGGCAAGTTGGATGTTTCTTTAGGCTTTTGTGCTTCAAGGAGCTGCTCAGGGATCCACATGGTTTTTGATTTTTCATGCTTTTGTGGTTCCTTGGAGTGCATTGCTTGCACAAGGGATTTAGGAACCCATATATATTTTGACTTTTGTTTTTGAGCAATGGGATTTTGTGGCCTTTTGGATATATTTTTTTCTTTATAGATCATATTGTTCTTTGTTTTGACATGTCGACTATATTGGACATGTTGATCCTTGAATACATGTGGATTTTTAGACTTATGACTTTTATGCTTGGCATCCAAATTGCTTGGAGGAGGAAAGGAATGCATGGATGAATATGAATGAAGTGGAGTTCTTTTGGATGACTGGAAGGTTCTCAAAGATGTGTGCCTTTGCTGACCTTGCATAGAGGACAAAGGGATATAAGGACCTAAGATGGATGGAAGAGATGATGGGGAAGGTGTATGTTTTGATTTTGATGGAGGGATACCAACGTCTTGAGAGTGAGTTGTGTAGACATGACCCTTAATATTTTATTTAACATGAAGGGATTCTTTCTCATGAAGGTCTACTCCTTTTCCTTTATGAATATCTTGACTTGTAGGATACTCTTTTCTTTGGGAAGAAGACGCGAGTCCATTATGAGGTGGATATGATATGAGAGAAATAATGAGATCTTGAAGTGGATCGGATTGCACCAAAGTGGAAGAACCCATTGTTAATGTCAGGGGTTCATGAACATCTTGCACTGACACGTTAGAATCATGAGGGGGATTAGGATCATGAGGGGGACTAGGATTGTGTAGTGGACATGGTTCAATGATAGGCTCTTCAAGAGATGGAATGGGAGAAATAATGGGATCATCAAAAGAAATGCAATCTTGGAGTGTATATGGAGCATTAGGACAAGGAGATGGAGGAACAAAAGGATCTTGTGGAGGATTTAAAGGAATAATTTGATCTTGACAAGGAGGAAGATCATTGGAATCTTCTTTAAAGGTGCTTTGCTCTTGACTTTTAATGGGATCATCGGAAAGGATGGAAGGGATATCTTGTTCTTTCTTAGGAAGTGGAATGCCAATGGGATTTGAAAGGACATTGTGTTCTTGGATAGAATGGATAGAATGGACAGGAATTTGGAAACCATTGTGAGTGTCTGGGGAAATGGGATCCTGGTCAACAATTGGATGGGATGATAAGGTTTCAGGATCTTGATCTTGATCTGTTTCAAGACACGTTTCTTCATGCTCTAAACTATCCTCTTGACATGAGGTTGGACTTTGGATATGCATGGAGGATTCTGACAAGCAATCAATGTTTTGGCATGAAGGAAATGCACTTTGAACATTTTTGATGGATTCTAGCGAGGAATCAATGCTTGAACATGAGGAAGAGGGACTTCGAATGGGGTCCTCTAAAACAGGTAATGGCAATAAAGTGCATGGTGGCATTGGGTCTTGTATTTCTGAAATATGACAAGGATGTGCATCATGAATTGGATTATCTTGGCAATCAATTATGGATAGCCCTTGGATAATTTCATCCTTGGGTGTATTGTTTGATGAGGACAATATGGAAGGTTCTTGTGAAACTTCTAAAGGTGTGGGGATAGATGCCACTGGAGAGTCAATTTGTTTGTGGGGGGATGAGGCATTGCTAGACATAAGTGTATTATCTTGATCTTCCTCAAAGAACTCACTTGGTAATTTCCTTAAGATCATTGCAATAAAGCCACCTTTCTTTCGAGGTTTTGACATGGTTGTATCTGGAATTTGAACTTGTTTGGAAAGGAGTTGGTCTTGGTTTGATGTCATGTTTTGATTTTGGACTTGGTTCAATTGTTCTGACATGTTTGAAACTTGGGTTGGTGTGTGCTGCAACCTTTGTTTTTGAATGTTTGGTTGTGGTTGTTGACATTGATATTCCACCATTGGTTGAACCATTTGTGGACATTGTATAGTTGGTTGGAAATATTGTTGAAATTGGACCATTGGTTGTATTGTTTGTATATGTTGGACCATTGGTTGTGTCTATTGGAAATGTTGAACAATTGGTTGTGATGGTTGAAAATCTGATTGACAGTAAACACCTTCTTGTTCTTGTTGTGGAGGCACATAATGTTGAAATTGATGTTGTCTCTTTTCTTGAAATTGTTTCATCATCTCTATTTGGGAGAGGAGAGCTGGTATGTCTGATCATTCAAGAAGAGATCTTACATCAATTGGCTCAATCTTTGGATTTTGACCTGGAAATTTTTTAAACATTTTGGACATTTGTGATCTATTCTTCTCAATGTTTTTCACTCTTTGTTCCAAAATCTCATTTTCTTGAGCTAGTTTCTCCTCTAGTTTTTGTATTTGGACATTTACATCATCATGATAAGTTTGATCCAAGTTCTGAGACATGTAGAGATTGGATTGACATGATTGATTGCTCAATTGTGATGGCATGGCTTCGTAAGAAGGTTGAGACCTCATTTCAACAAACATGTCACTATGCAATGCAACTAATGGGATTGACAAATGCAACGTAAAGGGATGACAATGCAACTTAATATTTTTGTTGTTTTTCAATATTTTGACAAACTTATGAATGCAATTCTAAAAATGAGACCCTTAGGAAATTGAAATGATGTCTAGACCTCAAAGGACAAAAGGACCAAGTGATAATAGGACGAATTGACAATGTCTCACCTATCTGCTTGGATACTAAGCTAGGTTTGACCAAATGACAATAATGACATAAAGAGAAAAGGTTTGATAAGGTCTAGACTTCTTAACAATGACTTAGGGTTTATCAAAGATTTGGATTACTCAAGTATGACAAAACCTAGTTTTGACACTATATGCAAAGGGACAATTACTATGCAAATAACCCTAATATGATATGATAATGACCTAAGCTTAATGAAGAAACCCAGGGTATGCAAATGCAAATGTAGGACAATGGTATTACTCTAATGCAAGAGGACACATGCAAAAGGATGACCCTTATTGATATGCAAAGGAGTATAACCTAGATGAAACCTAACCTTGGTAGTTGACAATGAACTTGAAAAATGCAAACCTAGGATGAACCTAAATCTAAGTGACATGAATGTTGAGACAAGATTTTGAAAAATGTTTGACAACCATGTTGAAGGTGTTTTGAACTTTGTTGGATGAAATGTTCTTGTATTTAACCTTGTTCTGAATCAATTTGTCTTGTTTTTGAAATGAGACACAACTCAACTTTTGACAAGCAAAGAAGACAAGATATTTTAACTTAGACTCAAGACAATCATGCTCATTCACACATTTCTTATGGTAGGTAAGGACAGTAGGTACTTGAGAGGTAGACTCGTTATGAGATTCAAGGAGAATACATAGATGCTTGACCCCACGGGCTCCCCTCCACGACACTCACTTCTCAGGGCAGCCAAGCATCAGTCCCCATGGAAATCTCCCCATGGCGAACTTAGTATCTCTTCCAAGTATCCGAACTTGTCCTTCTCAAGCAACTTAAAGGATTTTTGGCCTCTAAATACAAGGTGTTTAGTAAGGATTTCTGTTAAGCATTACTCCTTGATGTCACACAAGCGTGATTGAGACATTAAGCCCATCAAGATACCAAACAAATGTAGTCGCGCAAGCACGATTTAGACCATGAGGTCCTACTTAGATGTTGATATGAGAAAGAGTTCAAGGGTCATCACTTCCCAAGTAACTGCAATTCCCACGTAACCCTTCCTTCAAAGCTTTCGCCCATTAGATATTTGTTTATAGTGAGTTAGAATGCCAAGGTATTCTAGCCGTACTCACTTTGGGTCGTTCCCTTCTCACAATTATCACTTGCTTGCAAAAGCAAATGGTCGGGAAGGCAGGCCCTCTAAAGGTGACACACAATTAGAAACATGAGCATGGTATTAAAGATCTTGATTTTTGATCACCCCAAGAAGGATGAGAGCATACTCTCCTACTCCAATGTCAAACTCGACAATCAAAGCAAACATACATTCATTCCATCCTATTTATAAATCACTAGGTGCCTAAATATTAATTGCAAACACAAAGTTTAGTTGTATTCCAAGGCAACCTGCAAAACCCAAGTCAGAAGTTTGATATGTTTAGTCTTTGACTATCAAACCTGCATAAAACATGTTAGTAGTTTCATTTGTTGTCTTTGTCATGCGTATGCCAAGGTTCTGCACAGAGAATCAGTACCAACAAAACCAAAAAAGCAGAAACAGAATGCAAAAGAAAACAATTTGCAAGTGAAAAACACTGTCTTTTACCTCTGTTTCTGGCCCTACACAGGTGCAGAATGTCTGACACAGGCGCAGAATGTCTGACACAAGTGTAGAATGTCCTTGACACAGGCGCAGAATGTCTGACACAGGCGCAGAATGCTTGACATAGGCGCAGAAGTTCCCAGAAAACACTGCACTACCCTATTTCTTGGGTTTTTGACCTGCAAATCAACTCAAAAGCACTCAAAAGCATGATTAGGGGGTTAGTTCACGTCGGGTTCACTAATTAATGTAGCTAGGAATTCGGAAATCATCAAAGCAAATATCAACATTAGTCATAGCTCAATCACAAAAGCTCAAATGCAATGATCAATCCTAACACACTCAATAAAGACATGAAAACAAAACATTCAAGATTTGAAAATTAAGCAAACCAAGTGCAGATTTGAATGTCTCCTTCATGTGGCTCCGTTGTCCTTCTTTCTTCTTCAAATAGCTTTGTTGTGGATCTCACCTACTAGTGCATGATCATGATATGAAAGCAAGTAGACAAGATGATTGCTCAAGAATACTTGAAGCGTGATTGATTCGACAAAGTGATTATTAGATAATGTGATTAGTCTTGATTGAAGAAATTCATCCAATTTATAGACAAATTGGAGAGATGACAAGATTAGCATGAATAGATTCGAATGGAAATTGCAAATCAAGAATGTCAATTATGACAAATTTATGACAAATTTGCACTTTCTATGCAAAATTGATTGATTGATAATTTATGACAAGATTATGACAAATTTCTATGTCAAAATTGATTAATTGTCAATTATGACAAATTATGACAACTTGAAATATCATTCCCATGAAATTAGGAGAAAAATAGGAGAGAATAGATGAATTAGAAATTAGGAAAATTAGAAAATTGGAAAATAGGAATTAGGAAATTAGAAAATGAGGAAATTAGGAATTTAGTGAAATTAGAAAATGAAGAAAATAGGAATTAGGAAAAATGAGGAAATTAGGAATTAGGAGAAATTAGGTAAATCAATTAATAATTTGTCATTTATTAATTAATTCACAAAAAGAGGAATAATTAGTTAGCCAATTAAATTAAACATTTAATTGCGACACGAAGACCTAGGATAAATAAATAAATTATTTAACCTAGAGGGGGAAATGACAAACAGGGTTAAATGAATAAAATCATGAAACCCTAAAAGATGAATTAGAAAATGCAAGAATGACAATTAGGTCTTGATGAAAGATAATTAATGTCGATTCAATCTGATCATGATTTCTGACTTGATAAAAGACCAACGCTGATAAATGATGTGATTGATAAATGTGCCAATTGATGAGGGACAATGACTAATTGATCCAAATTGAGAAAGACGATGATCGATGACAAATCGATCGCAAAATGACAAAATTGACAAGAAGACAAGGATCGATGACAAAATAGATCACAAGACGACAAGATTGATGACAAATTGATCAAAAGACAAGAATCGATGACAAATCGATCGCATGATGACAAGATTGATAAGAGGACAAAACCCTAATTAGGATTGACGATGTCCAAAATGATGACAAATGAATACGCACATAGATGCGACAGGATAAGATTGACCAAAATCATGACAAATATTGTTGTCGACAAGACCAAATTTGAAAGCGAGATAAATGAAGAATGCAGAAGAAGGACTCAATGCTCGCAAATGATAAAGACCAAGTGTGCAACATGGAAGAAATGTTAATGCGACGCAAAAACCCTAAAATAAGGCAATGCGCAAATGTTAAAGTATGATTCCACAAGCGTTGACCATTTTTAGGTGTCTACAGGTATATCTAAAGATATTACTTCATGGCATGTCCACGGATTTCACGTCACATGAAGTCCACCATGAATATCTCTTTATGTAATATCCACCATTATGGCTTATCCATGGATATCATGTCTCATGATATCCACCATCATGGCATATCCATAGATATTACTACTAGAGATATAAACCATTATGACATATCCACATATATCACTTCATGTGATATCCACCATTATGATTTGTCCATAGATATCACCCCATGTGATATCAACCATTATGGCATATCCATAGATATCACCTCATGCGACATCCACCATTATGGTTTATTCATAGATATCACCTCATGTGATATCAACCATTATGGAATATACATAGATATCACCTCATGTGACATCCACCATTATGGTTTATTCATAGATATCACCTCACCTGATATCAACCATTATTGTGAGATCGTCCCCTCGAAATGATATTCACCATGGCTCATCCAGAGGGTAAACACACAAGTACAAGAAAATCATCATGCACTCTATCATGTGATGTTTGTCGTGACGTCACACACATTCCATACACCATGAACCATATCAGAGAATATAGATAAGGGATTTCACCTCAAGTCTCTCTCAAAGAGAAATGCAATCACAAGAGTTTACACTTTAAAACATCTTTGAAAAGAAGAATACTTTAGTGAATAACATACTTTTCTACCATGTCTCTAGAAAGCCTTTCACATAGTATCTTAAGTGAATATCATATCTTTCAACCATGTCTCCAACGTAGTGATACTTGATCTCCACATGCTTTTACCATTCATGAAATACAAGGTTGGAGTCTGCATGACTCTTTGTGTCCAAGTATTCATCTATCCAGGAATATCATGACCTAGAAGTCAACATAAAGGCCTTCCAACCTACATGAACGGGTCTCCATCTCATGAGTCATACTCCTTTGACTGATCACTGGAGGAACCATCTTGACATGGTCCACTCCCTCTGAACCAATATAACCAAGATCCTCGGATATCAATAGAAGCACATCCTCTTAGCTACTCCCTCTGTCATGGAAGCATCCCCTGCTCACATAGTCCCAATCATGGAAGATATCTTGCTTTAGGAGACTCTCATCATTCGGTATGATTCTCATATAGTTGGAAGTGCTAGATCTAAAACCAACATGGATCTACTATCATAAGATCAAGCCCTATGAAGGAATATGATCATCTTGAGATTTAGAATAAAATCCCCTTTCAGTATGCTCCCTCTCACTGAGAGAGTCCTCTTGTATCAATCTTGGCTATGTAACCCTGGATGCTATCATTACCAACACAATTGCCTCTATGGCTTTCACAAGTGAACTATTGCACCTTTGCAGGTAGATATTTGTTTTATAAAAATGGAAATGAAAAATCTCAAAATCTCCACTAAAGTCCTCTGTATATTCCTCTTGAATTTTAATCTCTTTATCACAAATAGAACTTCAAAACTTCATAGCCTGAAAAGCAACAGACTATGATTCTAAATATGTCTTAAATGTAAGGGACAAATTTCTCATTGAAGAAATTTAAAACACAAGATATCCAAATGCAGCTTGTCGTAAGCGAACATCTACTGACAAAGTTGTTTCACAAATAACGTGCATAATGTAATTGCATGACTTAAGAAAACACTACATATTAATTTCATGAATATTAGTCAACCAAAAAGAAAACTTATCTCTTTCAAATCAGAATATGAATCCATCTGAATCCTTTTGTGGAATAGTCTCACCAACATCCGCAATGGAGGCTTGAGGCATGGTCCTAGTTGGACATTTCATTGCGTAGTGACCGTATTTGTCACATCTAAAGCATTGGATTTCTGAAATGTCCTTCCTTCTTTTGTGTGTATGAGCACCATTTTATTCCTCATCTTTCTTTCTTTTGTAGTGTCCTTTCTTACCCTTCTTATTTGAGGAGTGTGCGGCAAGAACATGAATATCTTCATTTGTGGAGCTTTGACCAATACCTCTTGTAGCCAATCTTGACTCTTCTTGAATGTAGTCTGTCTTCAATCAATCAAACTTATGGAGTTTTGATCTTGCGCTTATCCCTTGAATAAATGACTCCCATGATGAAGGATTACCATTAAGAGCCAACATGTTAATGGTAGATAGTTGATCTCTCAATTCAATAATCCTCATGACGTAAGACATGATGGATTCTCCTTTCGTCATCTTGATGTAGTTAAGTTGTTGTTTCAGTGCAAGAGCTCGACTTGTGTTGTTGATCTCATAAATCTCCTCTAATGTCTTGAACATGTTACATGCCTTCGTCAACTTGGAGATGATTGGCACAATGTGATCTTTCACTGGATTTACCATTTTCATTGCTTTGTTGTTCTATATCTTCCATTGAAGTTTCTCATCCTCTTCTTTTGGTTCTGATACGACATCTTTCACGAATTCGTCTAATTCATTTTCCCCCAAGGCAAGCATAACTCTAAACTTCCAAGATATGAAATTTAATGCTCCTTCAAGTTTGTCCTCAACTCTAATTCCATTCACCATCTTGATGTTGATAGAAATAGACAAACTTTAAGACAATAATAGAAGGTAGTCTTGCTTATATCAATCTAATCTTGATCTTTGCTCAATCCTGCTCTGATAACATGTTAAAGTTGGATCAGATTTATATATATGGTATTTTTCAAATTTATAGTCACTTAGGTTTAATCCAATACTATATTACAAAATATAATATAGATTACAAATGTCTTGATAAATTTTCAAATTGCAATGTAATATTGAACTATGCACAGTAGTATATATGAATCGAGATTTCCTTTAAAGTTAATTACACTATATATATATCGAACTATTCATAGTTTGAATTATATTATTTATGTAATTGTAGATCACACAATATTCTCCACGATATCACAAACTTAGTGTGTGTAGGTCGCTCACTTATGCTACAATGATATCGACTTCACTCTTAGTAATAATGACCGCACTTGATAATATCAACCTCTTGTCTATCAATCGAATGGAATAGAGCCGATGATATATGCACTCTATGGTCAACATAGAGTCACAACTCTATGTGGAACCGACATGGTGTGTCGGTTCCACATAGAGTCGCGACTCCTATGTGGAGAAATGACCATTGATAACCATCGATAATAAGAAGCAATGTTTAATCAATTAATTTGCAATCGATATAATTAGTGTGACCGGTACTATGATTTTATAAACAACATTTAATCATCACACTTGCTAATCGATATACAAATATAATCGATGCTATGTATAATCCGATTATCATATAGATGATTATGGAGAAAATCGATCATCATATAATATTATGATCTGTGATCAGAATATAGATATTTACTGAAGTACGATCAAGGGTAGGAATAAAATAATTTATTATACAAATGTCTAAGGCCATTGTGCCAATTAGATATTTGAACGGTTAGAGTCATCCGACCATTGCTACATATTTTTCAACATCTTGAATATGGTTTATGCAATGTGTATTATGTTTGATATATATGGTTACTCTTATTGATGGAAATGGACTAGATATGTAGTAGGTGATTTTTTAGTAGTGAAACAAAGATGGTATATTAGATAATAAAGATAATGGGATTAGGAATATTTGGAATTGGTGCCTTTAAAATGAATCTATGGGGGAATAAACAGTGATTGGACTATAATGAAATGTGTCCATGATAGCTTAATTAAATGAATGATTCCTTATGTTTTAGGAAGAAGTAAATGTTAGGAATGAATGTTAGAGTCAATGAAGATGTTAGAATGTGATGGTACTCTATGATGTTAGTTACGTTCATGTGCTTAGAGCTATGTTAAGTAGTGGCATTGAAATACCCTAGGGAATGTTAGATGATGAGATGTTATTTATTTTCGGTTGCATATTATATTCTTGAGATCATGCTTTAGGTGGATTATGAGCATGGTTAGCGAATGTTTAAGTAGATGTAATGATTATTGGGTTATATGTGTTGCATTGGTTAATGTTTAAAAAAAATAAAATTCTATTTGTTAGTTAGTTGGTTAATTTCTATAGGGTATTTTGGTGGGCATTACATCTCATTTACTAACTCTATAACTCCCCCATGAACTTTGCCTCTTTCATTCCCATTTTTCCAGACTGAAACTTTCTTATATCCTTCAAAATTTGGAACTTTGCAACCATCATGTTCATGTGTTTCCATAAAAATGATAATATCTTTTCCCTTTGCTATGGGCCCCAATCCAGGGCTTGTTCTCTATGGATATCCTTTGTAATTCCAACTTACAACATGTACGCATTCTTGTGGGGCCCCCTATTTCTTGTTGGAAAAATGATTGTCGATTTGGGATTTCCCATTCTTCGACCATGCACACTTTCCCTCATTTCTTGGTGTTTTCACTTTCTCCCATTCTTCCCTTTGTTCTTCTTGGCAAACAATGGTGAAATCTTCATCCAGGTAAACGTGCATGCCTCTAAGTAACCCTCTGTTTTTTAGAATCACATTCTTATCCTCCATGTTTCTCAAGATAACTATTACATGCCCATCTCTCCCTCCATCTATCTTCTTTCCAATCATGTTTGCTTGCTAGATAAAACCTGTCCACTTTAACTCGTCTTAAGGAAATCCCTTATAAGAATGTTGGTTCTCTCCTCACTAAAGTCCCTCAAACCTTTAATTATAATGTTTGCAACCTTGCTTGTTTGTCTTTTTATTCCCTTATTTTTCTCTTGACTTGTTATTCAAGGATTCCTTTATGCTCACTTGATGATCCACTTGCCACTTGTGACCATGGTTTGGCCTCTTCTATCCGGTCCCTTACCTAATTTTCTTTTATCTCCATGTTTGCTAATGCTAAATGGATCACCTTTATTTGCATTATGTCTTCTAGTGCCCCCATATATGAATTCTTATTTTCAAATATTTTTAGTTGATATAACTCTTGTTTTAAAGTGACCAGTTATTGTTGTCCTCTTTCCAAGTTATTCTATAGATTTAAATTTTGATCTTGGAGTGTTTCATTCTCCTTTTGTAGCTTGTGTTTGGTCTTTATAACTTCTTTTATCTCGCTTCCTTCATACATCCTCTTTTTTCCTAGAACTTTGAATCTCTTTTTAATTTTCATGAGCTATTCCACATATAACTAATGACCATAATAACAACATGGATGTAGAGCTATAAGGTTCCTAAGACACTTTTTTAGTGATCTCCTTTGTTGTAGCGAGCCCTTCTATTTTGCCTATATTTGATTTAAGGTTCTCTATGTTTCCTATTAGCTTTCCCTTTCCTATACACTCAACTTGATTAGTTTGTTCTCCTTTTTGCAATATTTTACTAGATATCTTTGTATTACTATTGTTTATGTTTGGTAAAATCATAGTGAATTTTTTCTTGTGAGTTTGTTTCAATTTTTGAGTCTGTCTACACCTCAAAATCTCCTTATATTAGTTTGCATTCATGAAGATTGATCTTTCTTATATGTTTATAAAATGTGTTTGCTTGAGGGGATCTTGTTAACAAAGAGCCCCAATTTCCTATCAAATCTCCAACTTGGACACTAGAGTAGGAAGTAGCCTGTCTGTTTGACAATTAAAGAGTGTGATTCCATGATGATCTTAAACCCTCTTGGCATAGAAAAGTTAATAAATCTTTCTTTTGCTATTTTTTTGTTGTTCGTTATACACTCCAACACTCCCAAATTTTTTAGAAGTATGATTATTTTTGATATTTGTGACTCTTCTATAGTGAATCCTTGACATGCCAGATCTAGGTTTTCCTTCACACACTCTTGTTTAACTCCCATGTAGTAATATGCCGTGGGTTTGCTAGTTTTTGTGATTTTGCTGATTTTTGTTCTCTTTTGTAGAAAGGAGATAAAATAAACTTAAAACAAGCAAAGAGAAATGGGAAAAGGCGATAGGGAAACCTAGTAGAATGCAACTTATTGCCCAAGCCTTCTTGAGGATCTACTTTGTGCCTTCTATTGCCGGCCTGTGGGGCCCTCTATGTTTGCCTTGACTTTATCTACGACCACTTTCCTCAACCAATGCAGTTTCCAAAACAACTCCTTTTGCCTCTAGGCACAAGGCCCTCTAGATCTTCTTTCACAAAGAAAGCTCTTGGTCGTCATGTCACTCCAAGAGCTAGGTCTATGTGCCAAGTGCACTACCTTCAAGCACACATTAAAGAAGATCAATTTCAAACACAATATTGATGATTTTTTTGTCATTCAAAAATTGCATTTTGATCCCCACATCTTTGGACAAGGGACCGGGGGGGGGGGGGGGGGGAAGAAATTGCAAGGTCATGGTTTTAGTTCTCGAGGAGTGACACCTAATGAGCGATAACATTGATTACACATTTTGCATTCTAGTGGTTTTATCTTCTTTGCCAATGGAAAAATGTGACCATATAAAAAAAAAAATCCGATGGTTGAGATAGTTTCAATTACCTTGTAAATCCTTCATATCTATTCTCAATAATTGATGAAACACATTAGGTTGGTTCATTTTAAATAAGAAACGCCTTCAACATAATTAAAATCAAATATACACCCTTATAATCAAGATAACAACTAAAAATTGTTTCCTCACTTGTTCCATTAATCCAATATAAGCCTATTTGCCTTAATGATAAATAACTTATACATTTATAAATCATATGCGGAACAAAAAAAAAACAATTGCCCTACATTAATTAAACAATCTATTTCCATTTCCTTTTTCATTTAACATAATATAAGAATTTTAAACACCAAAAGGACAAGCCTTTCATTCATTTTAATGATTTTTGCTTGAAGTTTCCCTCTCAACTCTTACGAGTATCTCTGCTAAAACCCAAAGCCATTGCCCATAAAAATTCTTGCCATTAATTAGAGAAAATACTCCACAGGTTACCAGTAAATAGTCCTCCTGGTTTAGCTTGAGCAGACAGAGATGGACATGGAGACAGAGGAGAATAATAATAGAGAAGGAGGGCAAAGCAGCAGTTGGTTGAGCGACTCGAATCAGCTATGGCCAGATTTTGTTGATCCCTCCGACAGAGAACAATATCGGCGATACAGGTAAATATTTATATGTCACGCTTTACCAATATGCATTCATGTGTCTCTTTATTTTACCGTAAATTATCGAGACAGCTCAAATGCTTTCCGTCTATGCTACTTTGATTTTTTTTGTTAACCGGCAGGTTTTTGCCAATGCGAGCCATGTAGTTAGAGTTTTTGCAGTCTAGTATTTGTGTTTTAATTATTACTTTGGTATGTTGCTGTTAAGTACTGAATTTTTTGGCACTGAAAAGTTCCGAGTTCGATTCTTCTGGCCTATAGTTATTTGTAATCATTATATCTTTTTCCCTGTTTAGTTGGCACCAGGGCTTTGCCAAAAACAGAAGATAGGAGTTCAGTTTCGCTGGAGTCTACATTTGTTTAAACTTAACATTGCTATTTTTGAAAACATATCGATTTGTCTTC
This sequence comes from Cryptomeria japonica, assembly GCF_030272615.1. Classification (NCBI taxonomy): domain Eukaryota; kingdom Viridiplantae; phylum Streptophyta; class Pinopsida; order Cupressales; family Cupressaceae; genus Cryptomeria; species Cryptomeria japonica. The sequence goes on from NC_081410.1 coordinate 417,886,417, forward strand.
GGCGAGGGAGGAGTTTTAATTCGGTTAGATCAAATTCCTACCTTTTAGCTACAAATGATTTTAAATTCACTCGAATTTAAGGAACTCTTTTGGTTAAGAACTAGAGTGTGGGGATTGATCTATTCTGCCAAAGTGACTGTATGACTCATGCTCGGCCCCCTTACATTGTCTGGGGCCAATGATCGAACCCTGGTGGTCTATTAGAGAGCAAAACATTTTCACCAATTGAACAATTTCCATTTGATTATAGTTTTTGACCTCGTATCTTTGTAATTTAATACTTCAAGGCTTGTGTGCCAAAAACTATAGTCAATTTCCGGACATACTATAGGTAATTTTCGGACATACTATAGTCATTTTCTATCATATGTAAATTACCTGTAGTATGTCCGAAAATTGAGTTTCCATTGTTTAGCTAATCTCTGTACTGGAACAAAGTGATATTATCATGTTCCAAATGTATTGGATGTGGACAGCTATCAAATTTAAAACTAAAAACAACATTTCATGATAGATTCCTTGATTTGAAAACCAGAGATGACAGCCTGGGGAGTTTCTGGCTCAATTAAAAACCAAAAAGAGCAGCTTTGCAAAGTGTCAAGTACAAAACACTTAGGAGTAATATGACAGATGCATCTTGATATTTTTGCAAAACAGGTTTACTGTTATAAAAGGCATGGAGCAAGAATTACATGAATAGATATCAGTGAGGGTTTTCGGTTGTTTTCTTTCTGTGGTCTTGCCAGGTGTAGGAATGCCTTTGTTTCACATTAGGGATATTTGGAAAACAGGGTTGCTTGTGGAAGGTCAAAGATGATTGTATCCATGGATTTTGCTCCGATCACCATCAAACAGATATGATAGGTGTCGCATGCTTGATTAAAAGGTTGCATTATAGCATGTAGCTCATTGGCATGGCGAGAGTTGCAGATAGTTTGAATATGTATTCATGAAAGCAAACTTTTCAATAAAAAATTTGGCTTAAAAAGAATAAAAATGATTTTTCTCTTGGCAAAAGAAGCATGCTCTTTAGGTTTCTATAGATGTGAAAAGGACACTGTTGTTGAAGAACCATTCCTTTCTTCATATTTGTATAAGAGCATTGAAGCATTGGATAAAATAAGAACAACTATTATATCTTTTGAATTACATTATTATTCTCATGTGAACCTATCATTTATGTATAATTCAGTTTATGGTGCTTTAGTAATTGTATATTCATGGAGCAAGTAAACATTTGGCGCCGTTGCTTTCAATGAAGTTGGATTTAAATGACCATATAATGGAACAGCTGGTTGAGAAACTTGTAGAGTCTAATCAAGAAAGAGAAGATGAACTCACATAGGACTTGGCAAACTTGTGGGATATATTGGTGAAGAACATATATAGAAAGAAGCACATTGGAGGCAAATCCCAAAAGAGGTCATTTGTGATAACTTGAGAGTAAGTGAGGAAGTAGACATACTCTTCGATCGTATGCCAAGACTACTTGCAAGACATCTAATAATACTTCAAGACTCGTGTGCCAAATAGGATCGAGAAGTACAAAGACAACAAATAAAGAAACACTATGAAGATAGAAGCAAATTAGAGAAAGAAGAAAGAAAGACAGATAGGCATTGGATCTCTTGAAATTAATGTGCTTGTACCCAAACAAGAATCAGAATAGACCAAAAAGAGATCATAGAACGAACAAGAGGTGAGATGATCCTTGAGAGACCATTAAGCAAAAAGTATGAAGAAGAAAGCTAAGAGGAGTAGTTAGAGAAAGCATAACTGTACAAATCCCAAGTTAGAGCCCATCTTGAGAATAAGGTTGAAGTTGGAGTCCCAATCGGAAAAACAAAAACACTTCCATTGCAAGAAATGTACAAGTGTAGAGTGGGAAGAGATAGCAAGGCACTTACCACTATCTAACGAGATATGGATCAGTCTCTTCCACCAAGTAGAAAAACTAATACATCAACAACCAGTAGATGAAGAAAAATGGGAGATAAAATCTAAAAACCCATTATCAGACGCTTATGGAAGTAACATTCAAGGTATCAAAAGGTCATTGATTGAAGAAGAGAAGGAATTAGTAATTGAAGGATGCAGGCTTAAACCCTTGTGCCAAAGGTAAATTATAAAGAACTTGAAGGAAACTCAAGCATGTTTCCCACATAGTTGAGAGTGTGAGAGAAGCATCGGAGTGTCTGAATCAAATCCCCTTGATATTGTGGTTTTAAGCACCAAGGTTGCACTATAATAGAAACATGGTGACTCCCCCACCAAGTCCTAGAATCGAAAGGTAGAAGCTTCCCAAATTCATAGGCAATGGGTTGGAGGACTTCACAAGACATTATAAAACTTGTGAGATGATCTAGGCAACAAACAACCAAGATGATAGATCATATTGGTTATGATCCTTCTTGTTGATGTGTGTTTGTAACACCTTACAACACATAATATAGTATTGAGTACTCTATCCTCTCTTGAAAAAAGACCTCTCGAATGCTAAGTTATGTGATCAATCGAGGTGACTCCAAGGTTCCTATAGTTAGGTCTTGACTTTATACGTGGATAGACTCAATGGTTGATGTGATTGCTGGTAATCCAAGGGGGCTTACGTTGACGAACAATAACCGGAATGTGGAATCTTAAACTTTGAAAAAAACGGGCAAAAGGATAAAGGGTTTAGAAAGTCTACGCTACTCCTAAGATCAATGATGACGATGGATGTTACTTAGATAGATGAACTCCCTCAAACCAAGATTTGCTTTGCCATGATGACAACAACTACACAAACTTGATGCAATCTTCTAAGGAAATGAAAGATTTTGATACTGTGGATACATCACTCAAATACTCAATACTGGCACAACTCGAACAAGTATCCACTATCAAACTTAGCATAGTAATGAAGCTCAGGCTAACTTTACACTATAGCTTACAATCAGCAAACTACAAAAGTATGAACCAAGGAATTCATTGTAATATCTTCATAAGCATCTACCATAATCAATGAACTCTAATTAATCTTGAGAAGTAACAAGAAACCATGCAAATGTAGAAACAACACAAAGATCCACCATAACTTCAATGAAATAAAGCATTTATTTCCACAAGTCTTGGCAACAATTTCTTCTTTCCTCCTACTCTACTCTACTTGCTATGTGATTGCTATCTAACTATTGACTAGTAACTATTAACCTTTACAAATGAGAGGTTTGAGCCTTATATAGAGGTCTCTTTACAATGAATGACTTAGATTGATTCTCAAATCAATGGCCAAGATTATACAATAAAACTCTAATTAGGGTTTGTTACAACAAACTCCTTCTTGTACAATGATAAAATTACATTGAGTTGTGTTGATGTGTTTTTATGCACTATGCAACACAGAATAAAATACTAAGTATTCTATCCTCTCTTGAATAAAGACCTCTCGAATGCTAAACAATGTGATCAAATGAGACGACTCCAAGGTTTAGATAGTCAGGTCTTGACTTTATACATGGATAGACTTAGTGGTTGTGATGTGATTTTGCTAGAATCACAAAGGGGACTTACTTTGAACCTGAACTCCTGCTTGAATGCTGCTGGAACATGGAATTTTACTTGATTAAAAAAAAGGATAGAAGGATGAGGGCTTAGAGAAGTCTAATCTACTCCTAAGATCAATGATAGTACTAGATCATGCTAGGATGGACACATTCCTTCTACTGAGCTTTGCTTCACCATGCTACCAACAACTACACAAAATCGATGCAATCTTCCGAGTGAAGCGAAAGGTTTTCATATCATGAATCATTCATTCAAAGACCCAATACACTGGTGCAACTTGAATAAACACATCCATAATTGAACTTATGTAATGTCCCCACTTTGAAATAAAATAAAATTTAATAATAAATGATAATAATAAAATTAAAATATTTAAAATTAAATTAAAATATAAAATAATATAATTAAATATGATTAATTAAATTAATCAAGTTAATGAAAAGTCAAAAGACATGAAAGGAAAAGTTGTGACCTCCCTCAACAATGAGATATTAAAGGGAGAAGAGAACCTCATTTGAGAGGGGGAATAATTTGAAAATGAGAAGTGCAGATCTGATCTGATTTAAATAATAAGTGCAGATCTGATTATGAGAGGTTGTGTCCCTTTCAAAGGGCAGAAATAATGAAGAGTTGCACTCTTTCAAAGGGTGCTAATGGTGAAAGGGCGTGTCTCTTGCCAAAGGGTATACATGATGAAGTGGTGTGACCTCTCCCTCACATTGAGAGATATAAAGGAAAGGAATCAAAGCATCCAATAACATCACCATGGATTGATAAGATCAGAACTGTTATAATGTTACAAGCAGTAACATCTTTGTTTTTAGTGGTATGCATGGGGATGAGCTGAGTTGTTCATTCACATTTTGGCATAAAGTGGTTATATATACTTATGGATAGAAAGTCGGAAGAACACCACCATTATTGCCCAGTTGGGTGGTTCTATATGCACAGAGTCAGTAAACCAGATCGCATGAATACATGGACTGGTGTCAGGGATGACAATATATACCTAGCATCGTGACAAAGAACTACAACACAAACCACGACAGTACAGTTGCCATTACAAAATCAGTCGTAGACACAAATTGCATACTCATATCAATGAATGACACCTTCAGAACTGCTGGTATCATTAACTCTATCAGTCATAACATATCCTCAATTTTCAAAATCCGGAAAGCTGATCAAGATAAGTTCCATTATTCGAATTAATCTCAGAATTTATAGTAAAATATATCTAATTCTGATAAAATTGTATTTATTAATATATTACTATTCTAATTTGAGGTTAGAATGGATGTCTCAAGTTTAAATTAAGGGAAATCCCTAGTGGAGACATTACAACTTAACACATTTTGATGTTCAACCTAACTATGCACTGCAATTGTAAGTCATCCAACCACAAATTGTATGAACAAGGAATTATCAACATCCACACATTACTCCATCACAATCAAATAATTTTATCTAACATGAGGATCCAAGAAGAAACCATGCAGTTATGTAGAAGGAACAACACATTCCACCATATCTTCAATGAAAAAGATTTTTAGTTACAAGTATGGCAACAATTTCTGCCTTCTCCTATTCTACTCTAACTATTTGCTTGCTATCTAATGCTTATTAACGTACTATTGACTATTATCTATTCCTTATTGAACTATTAACCTTTAGAAATGTTCAAATGAGAGAGTGGAGCCTTTTATAGTGCTCTCATCACAATTGAATTGCTAGAATCAAATCCACATCAATGGCCAAGATTGAAAGATAGAAGCCCTAACTAGGGTTTGTTACACCCATTACATAGCATTTAATACTTAACCAATGATTAAATTACAATAAATAGGACACATGTCCTTCTTTGAATTTTGACCAATAGATGATGAGGTTAGGTACATTGAACTTTGTGCCTTCATGTTGTAGTTATCTTCCTCGTTGGATGAGTCAAGTGCAATGAATATGGACGCCTTGACTTGGAATGAAGTGATTGGGGAATGAATATGATTGGGTGCCACCTCAGCTTAATCCTTGTAACTCATCACAAGTGTAGGTAATTGAGGCATATCTCTTGATACTCAACATTTCCAAGCGCCTGCAGTGATGTTGGACGGAATGAGATGATGGTGGGAGATATCCTCAAATTGCATCATCTTCTAACTTTGATTAACTCTTCTGGAACTATCTCCTTGATCTTGAATCCCCTCACAGAAAGTCTCCGTCTTGGATAACCCTCTTGATGTACTGGCAGCAATTCTTGGATTTCTGAAGGAAATTCAAGATATTTGTATGTTCCTCCCGTGAAGTGGATCTCTACACTTGCCTTGTAGTGCCTTTCTTTGTGATGGAAGTTCCCCTATCTGCTTCCTTTCATGAGCTTGAGACTTAACTTTGTTAAGTTGTATTTGCCTTTCTTTCATTACCTTCATTCTCTTGCATGCCTAGGCCTTTGATGCTCTTGTAAATTTGTAAAGCCTCTCACCCCTTTGCAATTTCGCTTCAAGTTGATGAACTTTCATGTTGAATACAATCTCATTTCTTGTAGTGAAATTCTCTTTCTTAATGATGCATAAGTTCTTCATGATGTTGAGTTCCTTCTCATCATGGGGCGTGAAAACCTTGTCATTGATTCCTTCATGACCATGACTTCACCTTTGTTGTTTATAACTAGGGATTTATAGGGTTCGGATTGCCTTAAGGCAACATCCGAACCCTTTAGGTCTGGGCCCTAAAGGGTAACATTGAAAAATAAGTTGAATGAATGATTCAATAATCGGATGATTACATTGAATGATATACACTCGTATATATAGAGGTTACAAGACGATGTTCTATAATTAGAACATAACGTTAAAGTAAAAGATTAAAGAGCTAAAAGCTAAATTAAGCTTAAAGTTTGGATTGCTGGGATGCTATCAATTTCTGACAATCTTTCACCAAATGGCCATATATATGACAGTAGGAACACTGTAAGCTCTTCTTTTTGGAAGACTGCTGAGGTTGACGTTGACCTTGTCCTTTTTGCTGGAAGGACGGAGCTTTACCCTTGTACTTATGCAAAGTTGAGGCTGTGAAAGCCTGTTCAGTGGATGAACTAGCGCTGCTTCCAAACTGTTGCTTCCATTGATCCTGTTGTAGCAGCTTGTTGCAAAGATCAGGAAACTTCAAATCAACACTAGTAGAGGTGATATTGAGCGTATCAATGAAATGCTCGTAGGATCTGGGAAGGCTTTTCAGCGTGATCACTACCATATCCTCTTCCACCATGGTTCGGCCTATAGCTTCTAATTGATCACAGATGTCCTTGATCTTCGTAAGATGTGCCTGGATAGATGACTTCTCATCCATCATGATAGAAAACAACATATTCTTCAGAAAGAAAGCTCGGCTCTTGTCGGACGTTTCATGAAGATCCTTCAAAAGATCCTAGATCTCTTTTGCTGTTTTACCTGAAGGCACTTGTGGGAGTTGATCATCCGTGACGGAGAGTTTGATAAGCATGACAGCCTCTCGATTCTTCACATCATGTTTGTCTTGATCATCACCTGCTATTGTAGGACGAGATTCCTTGCCCAAAACAAGCGGATCAAGGCAACGATACTCAAAGATGGTAAGCATACGCTGTTTCCAGGTGTTGTAGTTGCGGCCATTGAACTTCTGACTATGTTCCAACATGATGTTGGTTAATGATGCCATCATGGAAATCGAGGTTGATTGAGGTCAACTAAGTGAAAGCAAGAGACAGAAGAATTTGATTTTTAAAAAAAAATCAGAATAGAAACAGCTGCTAAAAAAACTGAAACCCTATAAGAGAATTCTGGCATGAATTCCAAGGCACAAATTTCGAGGTTTGGAAGAAACCCAAAAATTAAAATTTTCTGCACACTTAAAATATAGCATAAATGGTGCCAAAAAAAACAGCAAAAATCCCAACGTCCAGTAGAAATTGTGAACTGTTTTTAAATTCCAAGGCAAATTTGTCGGCACAAAAATCGAGGCACCCAGAAAAATCTGAGACCAACCCAAAAAAGCTCTCGAAAAACTCACCAAGAATCTGAAAACAGAATGCAAATCCGACGGCTCAAAAATTGAGACACGGAAAACGATGCACCTAGAAAAATCTGACGACGACCCAGTTGAGCTCTCGAAAAACCCACCAAGAATCTGCAACCAAAATAAAATTTCGACTTGAACATAAGGGTCAAAACCCTAGTCGAAAATTGCAGAAACCCTAGGAAAATTAGGGAAATTTTCAATCTGCAAAAAAAAACTCCAAGTTGCAGGCCCGAAAATCTCCAGAACGCTAAAAAAAACATGAATTGCTGCCCGACACAAAGAAATTCACCCACGAAGCTTAAACCCTCGAAACCCTCAAAAAACCATCAAAAAAGCAAAATCGTTTTAAATAAAAAAACAATTAAAAAAAATCTGGAAAATATTCTAGAAAGAAGGCCATGAATTTTTATTAAAAAATTCGCCAAACTTTAAAGAATCCCATCGACCCGCTTTGATACCATGAAAAATAAATTGAATGAATGATTCAATAATCGGATGATTACATTGAACGATATACACTCGTATATATAGAGGTTACAAGACGATGTTCTATAATTAGAACATAACGTTAAAGTAAAAGATTAAAGAGCTAAAAGCTAAATTAAGCTTAAAAGCTAATTAACTAAAAAGAAAAAGCTAAATGCTAAATAAAGCTTAAAAGCTAATTAACTAAAAAGCTAGATGACCATTAAACAAGGAACTAAATATAGGTGACTAAAATATAATTAAATATTCTAATAAACGTGACCCCAAGTCTAGGTCCAACCCTATTTCTCCCACGCTATCTTCAAACACTCACGCCTTAATAAATTTGGCGCCAAAACCTAAAGGAGGCCGACTTGAAATAAAGGTTACAAGTGCATATAAATAAAGAACATTTCTCAAACCATAATCACCAATTCAATCTCAAGAAAACAATGAATTTAGCTCTGCTGCTAAGGTGCGAAATTTCAAGGAAGGGTGCGAAATTTCCCAGACTTGTGCGAAATTGTCCAAGAGGACATAGTGTATTTTGATGCAGTTTTGAAGCATGCAAAGGGACAGATCTGATATGTGAAGATCAGATTTAAGCTAAGTATTTGTACTTATGATTTAGAGGAGAATATACAATTTGACCTGTGGGTCTTTCATGTTGGGTTTTTCCTCCTTGGAGGTTTTCCTAGGGTATGCCTGTTTGTCTACTATTTTATTTCTGATTTTACTGTATATTGGCTTATTAAAATACTGCAAATCTGATTACAATCTAGGGCATAATCAATTATATAAATCTGATTAACATACCTAGGGTATAAAATTACATGGTATCAGAGCTAAGGTGTCACTAACTTCTGATTTAGCAAATCAATTGTTGCATATAGCTGTTATTTGTTTTCAGATTAAAAAAAAAATGTCAGGTTTGAAGGCCGAAGATAGACTTGAGGGAGCCATTGATTTTGCTGCTTGGAAAGTTCGTATTCTATTGATCCTTGAAGAGAATGATCTACTGAAATTTGTAGAAGAAGAAAGGCTGTTTCCTCCAAAAGATGCTGAAGAGCTGAAACTATTCAAGAAAGATTCCCCCAAGGCTAGAAGGATCATAATTGAGTCCGTCAAGAATCATCTTGTCACTGTCATATCAAAGTTTGTATCTGCCAGAGAAATGATTAAACACTTGGAAGGGATGTATGAAGTCAACAATCTCAGTAGGGCTCTTGCTCTAAGACAACAACTTCTTCACATGAAAATGAAAGAAGACTCCTCAATCATAGCCTACTTCATGAAGATCAATGAACTAAAGGACAAGCTAAGCACTCTTGATTGCCAAATCTCAGATAAAAATCTTGTGATGATTGCATTAAATGGTCTACCTGATGAATGGGAACCATTCATTCGTAGCATTGGTGGAAGAGCCGATCGTCCCAACTTTGAGCGTCTTCAATCTAATTGCATCGAAGAGGAATCTCGAATTGAGGTAAGAGGAAAACTCAAGAACTCTCTCAAAGATAATCATGTTCTCTTAACTAAATCTAGGAAAGGTGGTCATTGGACAAAAGAGAAGAGAAGCAAAGATTTTAGATCCTCCTCATATGATCCAAGGAAAAAGTCAAGAGATTCCTCTCACATTCGTTGCTTCAGATGTGATAAGTATGGTCACTATGCCAGAGATTGTCAGAATGACCCAAAGGAAAGGGAAGCCAATTTAAATGAAGTTGTCGAACAAAGTGAAGATTACCTTCTTATCTCTGCTCTATCCAACAATGTTCCTACGGACAGCAATACGTGGATACTTGACAGTGGTGCCTCCAGACACATCTCAGGATTTCGTAAGCATCTCTCAGATCTGATTGAAAAGGACACCAATCTTCATGTAGTAATCGGTGATGATGCTCGATACTCGGTAAAAGGTTCTGGCACTACCTCTTTAAAACTAGATTCTGGTATCTCCTTACAACTCTGTGATATTCTCTTTGTACCTGGTATTAAAAGAAATCTTATTTCCATTTCTGCCTTAGAAGATAAGGGTTTACAAATAGCATTTTCTGAAGGGAAAGTACTCTCTTGGCCTAAGAAATCTAATTTCAAATCTGCTCGTATTATTGGAAATAGATGTGATAGTTTATATAAGCTTGCAGCTAATCCAATTCAAGCTCTCATTCATGAGACCCCTGAATCATGCGAGCTATGGCATAGAAGATTGGGTCATCTTCACTTTCAAGCTCTTCCCACTCTTAGTAAAATGGTCAAAGGCAAAGTTCCCAGACTCGGACTCGGCTCTGACTCGGCAAGGCTGACTCGACTCGTGACTCGGCTCGGACTCGGCAATGACTCGGCAAAATAAGAAAACCCTTGAAATTTAGAGATTTTTAACGATTTAAAACTTGTTTCATACACCCATTATTGAATTAAGCTTAAAGACACTATAACATCATCAAATAGAAGCTAATTTGATCACATACATAAACATACATCCATCACATGCGTAGAAATGTAAATTGTAGTTGAAGGAATTAGAAAACATAGATATATAGAGTTATAAATGTTGTCCAATATATATAAAATCCATGACTTCAAATGTTCCCAAACATATATGTAACTCTAAAGTGTAAACAAAAACAAGGCTCTGGCTCAGGCTCAGGCTCAGCCTCATCTATCTGCCTCCTAGAAAGGCGTCTAAGGTAGGTCTTGGATGACAGCCATAGTCTCTGCTTGTGATGTGTCAGTCTGAGCAGCCATAGGTGTTGTGCCTGATCATGCTCTATCCTCCTCCTCTGCCATAGCCACAGCCTCAGCCTTTCTATCTGCCTGGTCAACCCACTCAAGGTCCTCATTAGTGAAGACTGGATCGGTGGACTCAGTGAGCCAATCGGACTGTAGTGTTGCCCCAATGTGATTTGTGCAAGCTTTTTACCTCTTCCTCTCAGCTGGTTGCAAAACTATGGCTTCCTATTTTTCTAGTGTTCCACGGGCGTTGGGGATGAGGGGACGCGTTTCCAGGACGGGGGGACCAAGGGCCTAAGTTTGGGGACGGCGACGGGGGGGTGGCGGGGTGGTGGTGCTGATATAGTTATACATATACATATAGTACTTGAAAAACTAGTTTTGAAAAGATGTATGACACTATTACAGTATAAGAATTACATTGTCAAATGAGACTATAGGAAATTTGAAATACTAAATCTAAATACCAATTACCAAGATTTCTAAGTTGTGTTGTTATATGGAGCCTAATCAGACTCGTAGGTTAGATTTTCCCTACTTCTATCGGCGCGGTTTCCCCCTATATTTTTCAACGGGGGTTTGGGGGCAGCGCCCCCAAATTGGGGTCAAGGGGCAGCGCCCCTCGCGCGTTCCCTGTCGCGATACAGGGCGGGGTCGAGGGGCAGCGCCCCGCGAGGCCAAAAAATCATTAAAAAATGTTATGTTTTTTTTACTGCACTGTTTTAAGTGACTCTGGCCGGGTCATGACCCTCGGACTCGGCGAGTCAGGGAGTGACTTGCTGACTCGGCGAGTCAGGCGAGTCACGCCCCTTGACCCGTCCGAGCCCGGGTCAGGGTCACCGTGACCCGACAGGGGTCACCCGGCCCGTTGACTCGCGTGACTCGCCGCGAGTCACGGAACTCTGGTCAAAGGTATGCCTAAACTCAGTTTATCTCATGATGATGCTTGTAAAGGTTGTGCAATGGGTAAGAACGTAAAGAATCCTTTCCATAAAAGTGATAGTAGGGCTAAAGAAAGGTTAGAGCTTATTCATTCAGATTTATGTGGTCCTATTGTAGCATCTCCTAGCGGTTTCCTATATTATGTTACCCTCATAGATGATTTCTCTAGGAAAACATGGATCTATTTTCTTAAATCTAAAGAGTTTGAAAAAGTCCTAAATAGATTTAAAGAATTCAAAGCCTTAGTTGAAAATACTACAGGAAATCGAATTAAATGTTTGAGGTCTGACAATGGGGGTGAATACACCTCAGGTAGTTTCTATGACTTTTGTGTTAACGCAGGAATTAAGAGGGAGTTCTACGTTCCCTACAATCCTCAGCAAAATGGAGTTGCTGAAAGAAAGAACATGACCATTGTTGAAGCTACAAGAGCCATGATCCATGATCAAGACTTGCGACCTTTTCTATGGGCATAAGCATCTTAAACTGCAGTTTATATTCAGAATAGATGTCCTCATCGTGTCCTAAAGGATGTGACACCTGAAGAAGCCTTTTCAGGAATCAAACCTGACATCAGTCACCTAAGGATATTCGGAAGCCCTGTGTATGTTCATGTGCCTAAAGAAAAACGAACCAAGTTGGATCCATCTAGAAAGAAAGGCATCCTAGTAGGATACAACGAATCTTCCAAAGCCTTCAGGATGTACATTCCAGGTCAAAGGTATGTTGAGGTAAGTAGAGATGTAACTTTTGAAGAAGATATTGCTTTCAAAAGATCTAAAGGCTCATTAACCAACAATAATGATATGGTGATTGAAAATCAAGATTCAATAGTTGATGCTAACCTTGAGTTAC